>NC_056746.1:576661084-576738584 GCF_019279795.1 Protopterus annectens
AGTATATGGCAAACAGAAGGGGCCCCAGGACAAAGCCCTGAGGCACACCACTCGTTACTGGTCTGGATTCGGACATAAATCCTGCTACTCTTACTTTATGTGATCTGTCTGAGAGCCAGTTTGCGATCCATCTTGTGACGGGTTTATGCCCAGGCTGGTGAGCTTATCAATAATACCTGAATGGGGAATGGTGTCAAACGCTTTAGCAAGGTCAAGGTAAGCCGTGTTTACCTCCTTTCCCTTATCTATAGCCTGAGTAACTGTCTCAAAGAAATCCACCAGGTTCAGGAGTCATGATCTGCCCCTGCCGAAGCCGAACTCTGTGGGGTCCAGCGACTGGAGATTCCCAATCTCTCCATTTATGAGTTCCATAATGATTTGCTCCATAGCCTTACAGATCAGACTGGTCAGGCTTATTGGTCGGTAGTCCCCAGGGTCAGTTGTAGCCCCACCCTTGTATAGCGGGACCACCACTGCCATGCACCATTCTATGGGCACATATCCTGTGGAGAGGCTGAGACTGAACAGGGTATTAAGATGCGGGGTTAATTCCTTTTGGAGCTCGCATATGACACAGCCTGGGACACCGTCTGGTCCCACGGAGGCAGTGTTTTTAGCTTTAGATAGAGCCTTGTTAACCATCAGTAATAATTGGACTTGCACAATCCCCTGGAATGGTAATAGGCCCTGTAAGTGGGGGGGGGGATTTGCACTGAACTTGTCAGCAAAGATGTTGGCAATGTCAGAAGGGTCAATGTATTTTGTTCCATTTTATACTAGCTCACGACGGACCTGAGTGTTGCCATTTAGGTTTTTGATGTAGCATAGAAGGCCTTATGGTTATCATTGGCAACTTTCTTTTCAAAATTAGCTTTAGTTGACTTGATGAGGGCCCTCAATTTCTTACTAATGCTGATCAGGGATGATTTTTCTACTTGAGATTTGGCCTTTTTTTGTATAAGTCTCCTCCTTTTATTGTAAAGTTTGCTTATGGCCGGGGTCCACCAGACTGGTTTCTTCTTGCTTGAGGAAGGAGTCTTGGTTGTATTTGGGATAGCATGGTCCATGCAATCCTGAAGATGCATATAGAGTGCCTTGGTGTAGGATTCCGCATCCTGGATATCATTATCCTTCTGCAAGGGAATAGTGAAGCTTTCCACTTTGGATGCAAGTAGTTTGAAGTTTGCTTTGGAAAGGTTTTTGACTATGGTTTCTTTGACTGGGGGAGGTGAAGGGGTGAGGATGTCCAGGGTTATCAGTTTGTGGTCGGATCTGACCAAGGAGGGAGTGATAACGGGTGTGGTACAATGGGCGCCCATATTTGTGATGATTAAATCCAATATGTTGTCCCCTCTAGTGGGGGAACATACTAGTTGTTCAAGGGCATTTGAATTTATAAATTCTGTGAATCGCCGAGCATAGGAGTTGGAACATTGGTAGTTCGCCCAGTCTATACCAGGGTAGTTGAAATCACCCAAGATTATGGTGTTGGGTAGGACCTTTATATTTTCCAATGTCTCAAGGAATGCAGAGTGAGCATCTTGGGACATGGAGGGCGATCTATAACCAGCTATGACTTGAAATGTGGTTTCGCCTGCTGATAGTTGCGCATGGATGATCTCTGGGGCATCATGCTGCGCTACTAACCTGGAGATATGGGTATCCTTGATGAATATGGATACACCTCCGCCCTTTGTACTGCAATCCGGTAACTGAGGCCAGAAGGTATGATACGAATTGTAACCTGGCAGTGCCGGGGTGCTCTCTTGAGCCTTGAACCAGGTTTCCGTCACTGCACAAACATAGATTTTCTCCATGCTGAGGAGAGCCTCGAGTGTGTGCATTTTGAGGTTGAGACTTCTGGTGTTGAGTAGTATTACCCTTAGTTTTTGGTTACCTGTGCTGGTTACGGTGGTTAGTTTGTCCTTTGAGCCTTGCCTAAAAAAGGCACTATGGGGACGGCAAAAGCCTTGGCCAGTATTCGAAAAACTAGGGGTGACAGGTGCAACCCATCTCTGGCAAAACAGCGAGGCTTGTCTATCATGTCATCCCAGGCAGACAGATACTGGATCCCCTTTAGAATGACACCAGAAGCTTAGCCAATTGTTGAAATTGATCATTTTTGTCTTTGTATTGTGGTATCATTCTAGGTGAAGGTAGTATGCTACTCAAGGTCAGGGTCATACCAGCTTGGGCTACATGATCAGAGAGCTCCTCAATGTCTCTTTTCATGTAGTCCAGGGAGGTACATCTTAGATCATTCACACCAACATGTACAATGACAGCGTCATACTTGTACTTGTTCTGGAGTGACCCAAGTGCCTGTGTTATGTGGCGGATCTGAGCACCCGACAGGCAGCTGACAGTAACCTTCTCCTTGTTCAGCCTGGTGAGTGGAACATCCGTATGCCTTACTATAGAGTCTCCTATTACTAGCATGTTAAGTATGGTGTTTTGCCTTAAGGGCTGTTGTGAGGCACACTGCTGAGGTGAATTATGTGTTTTCTGGCTTGTGTTTAGGGGTGCAAGTTGCTTGCTTGTCTACTTTGGAGGGCACGGTTTCTTTTTCAGATTGGTACCTAGTGCCTTCGAATATGTTTTTGTGTATTTATGCGTATGTTTTGCCGGTGCTTGTTTTGTAGATTCATGTGTGACAGTGGTGTGATGCAAGTGTTTCCCTTATC
This sequence comes from Protopterus annectens, assembly GCF_019279795.1. Taxonomy (NCBI): domain Eukaryota; kingdom Metazoa; phylum Chordata; order Ceratodontiformes; family Protopteridae; genus Protopterus; species Protopterus annectens. The sequence continues at coordinate 576,663,769 of NC_056746.1, forward strand.
CTCTTGACTGTCTGCTACAGTCATGAGTTGAGAGCGCTTAGCCTCCAGTCTGGCAGAGTATTTGCATCTCTCACAAGTGTTTGTGTCTAGAGGCAAGAGGAGAGGGTTGTCTGTATACATGAGGCAGTTGTGACATTGCCTCAGGATGCCCAATTCCACCAGATGAACTGTAGAGTACACCTGAAGCTGACCTCTGGACATGCTTTGAAGAGTAAATTGAACTTCTCCTGTGGATGATCGAGGGTCTTATGCTGTATTATAATAGTGCTGTCTAGGAAATTTGGAGAATAATAGTGCTGTCTAGGAGATTAGGACAAGTGCTGATTTCTGTTTTGCAAGTGCTGCAATAAGAGCAGCTGATCTGAAGCACTTGGGTTGAGGCTTGCCTAGTTCTAAGGGAAAATTTACAGCACAGACTTTGTGGGGCCTGGAATAGTATACCCCAGCTAACAGATGCTGCTCTGTGCGCAAGACCGCACAAAAAGAGAGTTGCAGGGTTTTTCCTCTAGATAAGTGAGGAAAGTGAGTACAAGAGCTGTTTTTCCCTAAGCAAGTGAGAAAAGTAAGTGCAAAAACGGTTTTCCTCTAGGTAATGAGGAAGATAGAGTGCTATAGTAATTAGTAGCTTATTTAGTGCTTAAAGCTCTGAACAAGTGCTGAGCATGAACAAGCAAATTTAAATGCTAAAACTAAGAATCTGTATCTGCACTAGATGAGTTACAGGACAGAAACAAGTGCAAATACAGGCTTTCAAATCAGAAATTTGAGAGAGATGGAAGAGATTGTCCAAACGGCCAATAACTACAAATTCTGGGCCAGAACCAATACTTATGTGGTAGACAGGTTACCTAGTGCTTACCACTCCCACTGATAAGCTAGAAGGCTTCCCTCCAACACAGAAAGGCTTGGGGGACTCAGAAGCTTACATACAGTCCTGGATACAGCAAATCTGTAGCTGGAACACTAGTTACAGGAGAGGTAGGAAACAGGCTTACAGTTTTCCGAAAAAAAAAAAAGTAGCAAAAACAGTAGTAAAAAACAATTCACATGCAGTGCAAGCTAGCACACTTGAGTATGCAACAATATTAGACCAAACACAGTCTAAAATGCAATTAAATTAAAAAGGACTAAAAGCAAGTGCAGAAAAAGTTTTAGGTAGAATGTGGTAAAAAGATGGGACGGGGGAGTGTCCCAGATCAAATCTACAGTGGGGCGGGCAACTGCAAAAGCCACCAAATTTAAACTACAAACCAAAAATAGGGAGGGTGTGTGGGACAAAACAGTTTCAACAGAGATCTAAGCAAAAACTAACAGTACAAACTTTAAAAACAAAAAAATATTCTCAGCTCTGTATATTTGCCAATCAGTCTCTCAGAACAGTGGGACAACAGTTTCAACACAGATCTAAGCAACAATTAAACTGTATAACCAAAAATATATATACTCAGCTCTGTATAATTGCAGATAATATGTACATGTGATATATATATATATATATATATATATATATATATATATATATATATATATATATATATATATATATTACGCACATATACACACACACACATGCACATTTCTATCTCATATAGGCATTTTCTTCAAAAAAATGCTACTCTTGAGATCTTTAATGCTTCAGTGTCCAGTAACTTCCAAATCCTGTTGTGTTCTCTTCAGAACCGTGGGCGAGGTGATATTTCTATAGTTGTATGGGGTATGCCGCGGTGGTACGGCGGTACCATTGTTACCTCACAGCAAGAGGTTCTCCCGTTCGATTCTCGGCTTGGCTTGGGAGTGCCTTCTGTGTGGAGTCTTCATGTCCTCCCCGTGGTTGGGTAGCGTTTGAAAGACATGCATGTGTAAATGGGTATGCCTTCGTTGAAGGTTGGGCATCGAGCTGGCACCTTGGCATTTCATAAAAATCTACTGCCAATCATTAGCGGACCGGAGTTCCACTGTGGCGACCCCTTACCGGGAAAAAGCCGAAAGACAAACAACAAACAGTCTGCAATATGTAGTTCTAGTATATTGATTGACTCCTCCATTATTATTCTACAAAATTCATAGACACTCATTGTACTTGGATTGTGCAGAATATCACAAGTGTGTACCACCATCGATTATGCCACAGTGCGGCCATTCAAATTAAAGTGCCTAACAAAAAAAAAATCCCCAATAAAATGTGGAGCCTGAATCATGTAGAAATGCAGTTGCAGGCATATTCCAACACATACAATCAGTTTAGAAGTACCAAAGCAAGGAGATGAAGCAATGTCTTTCACAGGAGAACATGGTTGTGGAATACCTTTCATGTATCAATGCAAAATGCCCCTGCTGCAGAAAGCACTCACATACTGAGAACACAGTCCATACAAATACAAACATACTGAGAACACAGTACATACAAATACAAACACATACACTAGTGTACTATTCTCTGTAACCATCACACCTACAGATTCCTCCAAAGAAGGGGACCATACCCCACTTTCAGCTCATCCAAATAAATGTTGGGATGCATGCATGTACAATGACAGATATTTTTTCATGAATCAGGTTCTGCATATATGCATAAAAGTGTCACAATAACTCCACCATGAATATCTACAACTTGCTATAGGCAACATCTCACTACTTGCATGCACAATTTAACAACTATAGCAATATGCAGAAATGTAAGTTATATCTGAGCAATTGAATGATGTAGTAAAACAAATTAATGCATACATGGATATATATTAAAATACAGTGCAAATGGCAGACTAACTGTGAACATCTGTAGGCTGCATTTAGTTATTATTACTGCCCTGTCTCAGTTATTTTATAAATGACACACTTATACAATGAAAGAACTTGTTCTTGCCTATGACTATTTACAACTGACACCCCCTAATCTTGGTGCTGTAATATTAAATGCTTATCCTGCACAGTACAGTTTGCATGACTTTGTCATAACTGATAAACTGAAAAAAAAACATTCTGAATGCCCTTTCAAGTTGTGTTTTGGTAAAGCTGGTGCTGGTTGTGACGTTCTAAGCAGAAGAGTGCTTGCAGTTCAATCATTGCAAAATTCTCCAATGTCTGCTGAACATTTTGCATTTATGCGTTTTTAAATAAGGGTATTATATGCAGGGCAACACATTTAAGTCAGAATTCCAGGTAGCATAGCTCTCAACCAATCAGGGGCAAATTTCAAAAGAATCAGGGACAAATCCAGAAAGAAAATCAGGTACAATCAGGGGCACCTAAAATCAAACTTGAGACATGGACAGAATCAGAGCATATGAATTAATACACATTTTCTGACGTAAAAGAAATCTAGAACTCTTAATTATTGTCATTATTCATTAAGTGTCATTCACCATCTTTCCTTCAAAAGTCACTTAGTTTTTAGCTCCGTCCCTCCTAAAAATGAGTCAAAATCAGTGACAGTTGAGAGAGGCATGCGTAAGAAACATACTGGAAAGTCACTTCTAAAATGGGGGTTGTTATATTAGATCTCCTCCAGTACCGTGGAAATTAACAACACAAAAGTATGTAAGTGGTGTCAGCTGTCACCGTTAGTCTGGAAGCAACCTATGGTGTCAGCTGTCACCGTTAAGTTGTAACTGATTCGCTTATATGTTGGGGAAGATAACAAGAAAAGCCAAACTAGCAAAAAGAAAATCAGAATAAGAAACGTGTACTATAAATATAACATCATCAATGTATAACACCAGTGTTTTGTGTATTTGTTTTTTCAACTAAACTTTTAATCTCTCTTATACCGGACGTGAATCAATTCATTCATTTTGCAAAATTACTAACGGTGCAAAATAAACAGAAACTCACCACTCGTTATCCATAGTCAATTATGTGTGTACCAACAGCAAGAACTCATTACTACCAGACTTCATACGGCAGGGGAGAATTATGTTATTTAAGTAAAATACAAAGCTACATGCACTGAAATGCCAAGATAAAGTGTTTCCCCGCCAGTATTACCCATTCCGTCATTCTTTCCGAACTTTGATGTGTGTGGTGGTTTATGGGAACTGTGGTTCCCAGTTACCTAGTGACGACAAACGCTGACTTCTTTGCGTCCACGTGTCTACTGCCTAGACATTTAAATGTGCTGCGTCATTACCATTTCAGGTGTTTTGGGGCAGCCTAAAAGTTATAGATATTTTGAGATTTCATGACAAAATATTTCTTAAGATTCCACTAATATTTGCATAAAATATTTAGTTTGTATCTGAAACATATTTATAAATAAATCAACTATGGTTACAACTGGTCCCTTGATATATAGATCAGTCCCTTCGTAGGCACGTGGGTGGGGTATGACAAATGGTAAATGTCCTGGGAAGAACTTTAAACAAAAAAGTACTGCTTTGTCTACCAGTTGCATACACAATAGTGAAGCACCTTAAGATCCAGCCATCCATTCACAACCCGTTTTTTTTTTTTTTAATTTTGCACGAGGACGAAATGTCACTTAAACACTGACAGTAATCTAGAACCAAGGGTTGCACCGCTGGATGGTTACCCCTGCCACGGCTATTCTTCCACACAAGATGATATGAAAGAAAAAAAAATCTATAAAATGGAACTTTTGGTTTGGTGATAAAGTTAAGTCATTTGTCCGTGTGTGTGTGTATAAGTGTCTAGCAAAACTCCACGCTTTAATAAAATATCCACATCTGGGCATCTGATAGAGTTGGAAACCTTATATGAAACGCCAATAGTGAGCTTTCATTTATGGGGAAAAAAAAACAATAAGTCCGGTCATTTGCCGTAGTTCATGGTATAGCTTGACTTGTAAAAATCTCATGATTTCATTAAAATGTCGGGTATTTGAAAACTACAATATAAATATTTCAATATCATATTGTAACTATACGCTGTGCACTTGGGAATGAAAAATATAAGCAGTCAAATAAGTGATAAGCTCCAAGACTACATAAGAACTTCGCGAATGCAGTGCTTGGCACTCAGAGTATCTAGGAAGTACAGCTCTCTCCCTTCCATCTCCAAAATGAGGAACACTAGCCCTCATAATGTGGAACAAATGGGCAAAATGTAGAACACATACTAATGGCTTACTAACATTCAACTAGGAGGGTCATAGGATGGTTAAATATGCTTGTTTTACTTATAAAGAAGATATTTTAATGAATTAATACGTTTCTATTTGCAATGGATTTCACTTAAAAAAATCCTAACACTGAATTTGTGACAGAGTCTTTCAATATGGAACGTGAACTTTTTAAGACCCCCAAATGAGGCACGTCCCTCGAAATGAGGTACACTTGAGAGGCGCGCTAGGAAGAAACATCGGTCCGTGGTTAAAATACCAGCCGCACCACTTCCTGGTGTTTCATTTTATGCGTCTCGGGTGAAGCGGTGCCGGGGGAGTCTGAGAGGGTGGCTGAGCAGACACGTAGTATCTTTACTTTTATCTATTAAAGCAGACAGTTGTCTGTTTGTAGAAGTAACTCGTGTTTCTTAGCCATGCCAATGTATTCAATGAAACCGATCTCTGTAGGAAGAGACGTCCAGGTGGAGCTGCCCACGTGTATGTACAAGCTCCCAAACGTTCATGCAAACAGTGAGGCTGTACCGGTGAGTATGTGTCAGAGCGGAAGACTACCGAGTGAGGCCTTAGCTGTCAGTCATATGAAAGTTCAGTTAATTTATTGAAAAATGAAAGTAAACTAGTCAATTGCAATATGTGATTGTTGTCTGCTCATTGCTTCTCTCGTTAAGTGCCGTTATTTACCCAGAAAGTGATATCGGTGAATATTCAGGCTGGGGTGTTTGCTGGGCATACCTCTGAACTGTCCCTGATTCTAACGCATTTTTGTTCTGTCCCTTTTCCTCATAAACGGTTTAATTTTTTTCTGGTAATTCATTGAGAACTAGGTCAGTGCCAGGCATTCGAGTTTCATGCTGCTTATTGTTTAGAAAATGTACGTTGATGCAAAACGTGCTGTTAACTTTCTACGTGAATTAAAATATTTAAAAAATCCCTGATTGCGGATCTTTATCCCTGAATCAGGGGATCTTTATCTCTGAATCGGGGGGCAAAGAAGTTGAGCTGCCTTTCTGGACACACTTTCTGTGGTCATGTGTTGTGATTTGTTTTAATTTAAAAGTTGGAAGAATACTAAATATTTTAGACTAAGAGAAGGAGTGATAGTTAAGTTTGTGCTGGTAGGTCGGTCGATTGTTGACTGAGCAGCCCCATCCCAAGCGCAGTGGCAAGCACCGCCTTTAGACTTTTGACAGATGTCAGATACGCCCACTTGGTGCTGTACACTCATCAGTGTACAAGTATTGACAGTATGAAGTTTACACACGTTTACTCAGGTACTTGCTCAGTGTTGGAAAATGCGGAGAACAAAAGACATTAATTCCTTATTGCAGAAGAATGAAAACATACATTAACGCATCTGAACGACTTCATTCTTCATTTCTTCTTGCAGCCGAATGAAAACACACATTAAGGCATCTGATCTGCAGTCCATATAAGGCAAGATGATCGTCTTGCATGACCTTTTACTTAACTAGTAGCTCCTTATTTATTGCTTTGCGTTTCTTATGTATTCCCAAATTCTGTTTTTGTTATTGACTGCAGTGTCCCTTTTCAGAGATGCTTCTACTTTACTTCTAGCCCTGTCTTCTGGCTACCTTATGCCAATTTTTTTTCAATATTTAGTCATTTTGCCAACTTCATTTCCTTATTTTGCTGCACTACACAAAAGTGCTGTGATACATGAAAATCATGTGTGCATTTATTTGCTGCTCGAGTTATTCCCACTATGTCTGTGGACGGGTTTCAGGGAAGACAAAAGGTGGTATTTGTGACGATGCAAGGTATTGCCAGTTATGTGTAACATATGCCAGCATAGCTAGCTGGAGTTTTTAAAGAATTATATATCATTTGAATATATAACTGATTTGTACAGATGCTTGTGTTGAAAAATGTATTTGTAAAGATGCATGTGTTAAAAATGTACCAACAGTGGGTCTTGCTAGACAGAAAAATGCACCTGTATGTAATTGTCAGACTGTATTGTAACTGTTGAAATTAATATTTTAACAGAGGTTAGATCTATAACGCATCTTAGCAAAGGTCTGTCTGCGTGTATGGTAATACATGTGTGTGGGGGGTAGTATGAGAACCAGAAGTCAGATGATCGGATGTATGTCATGTCATTCTGTAATGCAGCACAACGATGATGTTTTATTACTAGATGAGACTGAAGTTTCAGGGCAGTCTCTGTTTTTGAAACCCGACAAAGAAAGAAGACCACTCACCCAAGACATCTTGCCTTGCTTTATAACCAGGAAATAGTAATTCTTTAGATCAGTCAGGAAAGTATAGTGAGATAAGTTAAGTACTGTTTTTCTGTATTTGTGTGACTCTGTTCGTCTGTGTTATTTTGATATTTCCTGTGATTGAAACTTTGCTGTTTGTTGTAATTAGATATTTACTATTTTATCTGCTTTTATTATTAAATATATTTAAACTTTTCATTGTGGCTGGTCTTTTAGAGAATGTTTTAATCTTTGAGATGGTAAAATTTATTTGGTGACACTGTGGCGACTCCTGAAAGTTTTGCTGTTTGGTCAACATTACCATTTGTAGTACTATTAATTTCATTTAGTATAATTGGGTACCCTGGTAAGAGCCTTTGGGTAGCTGGCTTTGGAGTGTCTGGTCTCCAAAAAGGTGAGCAATAGTGAGAGGTGCAAAACAGAATGGTTCAAGTAGCAAAAAAACAAGCAAAAGTCCACAACGTCAAGTCACTTTAGTAGAAACAAAGCTTTCAGATAAAATATCCTCCTTCAGTGTCTTACAAAAGAATACTAAAACCAACATTTTTAAATACAAAAAATCCATCACATGACACAGTCAACCTATCAAAGAACAATCAGTTAGAACCATGATTAAGTTTTAAAAACACAGATATCTAAAAAAAATTAGTTAAAAATATAACAAACATACTTATGCATTATAATCTCCTTTTAAGCTCATTTTATTTACTGCTGCTTAGCCTTCAAAATCAGCTTCAGTGGGATTTGTTTATTCAAGCCTGGATACCTGTCTGCCTGTAAGCGGACGATCCATTCATACTCCTTTTTATCCACTGTATTCACTAAGTCACCACTTCTCATATTTGGATATATTATATTTATAACTCTAAAACAAAACCTGGTCATTTTCTTGAACATGCTGGGCCAAAGATTTAGTAAGAACTCTCCTACGTTGTTGGTCATTCGACTTTTCACGGTAAGGGGTCGCCACAGCGGAACTCCGGTCCGCTAATGATTGGCAGTAGATTTTTACAAAACTCCGAGGTGCCAGCTCGACGCCCAACCTTCAACGAAGGCACACCCATTTACGCACGCATGTCTTTCGAACGCTACCCAACCACCGGGAAGACATGCAGACTCCACACAGAAGGCACTCCCAAGCCGAGAATTGAACGTTAGAACCTCTTGCTGTGAGGTAACAACGCTACCACCGCAGCTTCAGAAGAACTCTCCTACATATGTCTGACTTATGTTCTATGATTGTGTCAAGTAACCTTCTCATGGATTTTCCAACATAAAAGCCTGCACATTTTTGACAAGTAGTCATATATATAATTGAAGAAGTATTACAGGTAGCAGTGCAATGAAAAACATATTTCTTACCACTGATAGGATGTAAAAACACAATAGATCAGTTAATACTAGAGCAACATGAGCAATTATGGCATGGAAAAGTTCCCTTTTAGTTATAAACAAAAGCATGCCTATTGTTAAGGGTAAAATCCTTATAGCATAGATGCGTCTTTAAGTTATCACAATTTCGATATGTAAACAGGGGCTTATTTGGAAGCCATTTCTCATGGCCAGGTATAGCTTTTAAAATGCCCCAATTATTTCTAATAATTCATTCAGTTGGTTCACTAACCCTACTATAAGTCATCAGATACCTCAAAGGTTGAATAGAATCCAAACAATGATTAGTAGGGAAAGCAACCTCATGGCTAGAAAAATATGGTCTGGCCTCTGAGTCTCTCATTTGCATAGTCTCATTTCATACTACTTCTAACTCATTTGCATTATAGCCCCTTGCCAAAATATCATTTGTCATTTCCTGCATCTATAACTCACAAACATCCAGTTTAGTGTTCAACCTACTCGCTCGCAGGTATTGACTTTTGACAATACCTTTAAAAGTCCTTCTTGCATGCATACTCTGCTTATGTAAATATTTATTCACATGTACATCCTTCTTATATATACAGGTTTCTAACCCCGAAGTTGTCAGCTGTAGACCAACATCCAAGAAATTCAATTTGGTATCAGAAAAATTCATTTCAAATGTTAAAAATTCAGCCGTATTATTCAAGTAGATAAAGAAGTTATTCAATTCTTCAGCATTGCCATGCCAAACCAAAAAGTATTGTCCACAAAGCGCTCGTAGAATAAAGTATTAGAGGCATACACATTAGTTTCCCCATGTACATTAGTTTGTTCTCATTTACTTAACGTCAACTTGGCATATGTATTAGCTATTGCAGTACCCATAGCCATTCCTGGTATTTGATGGTATATCGTTTAAGATGTTGTTCTCCGACACCAGCTCCAAAAGCTCACAAAGAGTTTTGATTCGTCTGGCAGGGTAGTCACCATAAAAAAAAAAAAATTTCAACGTGACATCATATGAAATGATTGTTTGGTTTTGCTTACATCACTCTACTTAAACCAAGTTGTTTGTATCCCATGTAACTCTGAGGAAGTCATATTTTAATGGTGAAAGCGCTTAGTTTATGGAACTTGCTGTTTTCTGCTTGTATCATTAAAGTGGAGTTTCTCTGCCTGTTTTGGGTTGGTTTGTTTTTTAGTTTTTGGTTACCAGTGTTTTGCTTTGTTTGGAGCTTGTTTTGTATGTTCAAGAAAATGATGATACACATCAGTTTTGTTTTAGAGTTATACGTATAATATATCCAAGTATGAGACATGGTGACTTAGTGAATAGAGTGGATACAAAGGAGTATGAATAGATTGTCCGCTTGCATGCGGACAGGTATCCAGGCTTGAATAAACAAATCACACTGAAGCCGATTTTGAAGGCTAGGCAGCAACAAATAAAATGAGCTGAAAAGGAGGTTATAATGCATAAGTATGTTTGTTTTATTTTTAACTATGTTTTTTAGATATCTGTGTTTTTAAAACTTAATTATGGTTCTAATTGATTGTTCTTTGATAGGTTGACTGTATCATGTGATGGATTTTTTTGTATTTAAACAATGCTGGTTTTAGTATTCTTTTGTAAGACACCGAAGAAGGCTATTTTATCCGAAAGCTTTGTTTCTATTAAAGTGACTTGACGTTGTGAAGTTTTGCTTTTTTTTTGCTGTTTGGAATGTCTGATGGCAGCAACTACCTTATAGTCTAGGCAAAGGGTGGCAGACCAAGTAAATCTGTGCCAGCCTTTCCCGGTGTGTGTGTGTGTGTGTGTGTGTGTGTGTGTGTGTGTGTGTGTGTGTGTGTGTGTAAATCAAACCTCAGAGTGTGTGTGTCAGCTACTTGGAACAGGGACACAGCGCAGTGGTTTCACAGAGAGGGTGTTGGAGGACTTGGCTTGGACACTCGGCTGAAGACTCGACTCTACAGCTGTGCCAGTGGGGAGTCTTACTGGGGGCCTGGACAGAGAGTGAGGGAAACCCAGACCCGAACTGAGTGTGCTCCCTGTGTGCTCTTAAGGGGAAATGTGCTTGATGCAGAGAGCTGCATCAGGAAATGCTGTGTGTATCTGTCTTTGTTCCAAATGAATGTCCCTCTCCATTGTCCGTGGTGAGGATTCAGGCTCCTTGATTACTGGCCCAGAGGAGGGGATGTCACAATGTTTTCATGGAAAAATAGAAATTTATTCCTCACAGAAGCTCCTAGCTCACACCACAGGACTGCATTACTGTTTAGAGGAAAACAAAATGCTCATCTGATGGTCTTTAGGCAGCAAAAGGTATAAGTCGAGATCCTTTTTGGCATGGAAACGTTAATTAAAATATGTCTGTATTCTCCAATGTGGTATCAAATAATGCATCAGAGTAGATGGACCATAGTGTAACATGGTTTTATTAAACAGAAAATACATGTATTGATGTAGATTCTTTGACACACAGGCAAAATAACAAGTTTTACAGCTGCTCATACCAGTTATGCCACAGTCTCAAGGTGATTTGACATAGCTTCTTTCTGTCTGGATTCTTAGAAAAATTCTACCTGCCTCCACTTTTTTCCAGTTTGTCTCCTCTTTGCTGTAGCTAGCATACTAGGTCTAACTGTTGTTTCAGGCACAAAATCCCCAGTTTTGAAAAGTCACTTTCTGTGACTATCAGGGCCATAAGCCTCCATTTTCTATGCCACACTGATAGGACAATACTTTCTGTGGTGACCTTTCCATCTAATACTAGAAAGTGTACCTGTCTGCCTTGAAGGGAAATGCAACATTTACATAATATTTGCAAAGAATTTTACATACAACAATATTGTATACAAGATTTCCACAAAACACTTTATGTACAGTAACATTATTTGCATTATTAGGATACATTGTAGGTTCTTAGGTGTGTACTAGCCAATGGCCCCAAAGCCTCTACAAGCCTAGCCCATAGAAGTGCCCTGGCATTGTGCCACCTGATGTTAGTTCCCAGTGCTTCTATCAAGTAGAGCCACTGGCGTGAACTTTCTATTTCCCATCCACTCTTGAAGAGGACTAGTGAGGTGCTCTGCTTGACATGTATGGGAAGTCTCTTCCAGAGCATGGGGAGTCTGTGGGTTCTGAACTTGTCCCTCCAGCAAGTTTTGTTGATTGTGGTAATGAGGTTGAGGTCTCTGGAGCTTGTGGTGTGGAGGGATTGAGATTTCTAACAGAGCTGGGTCAGACATGGCTTTGCAAGTCAAGCAGAGATTGCCTTTTAGTAGATGATATGAGACCGAGAATTGCTGGAGTTTTTTGAGTCTGTCCATGTATGACGTGTTTAAGGCCTAGGATCCTCTTCGTGAGGTACTTTTGTAGCCTTTCCAGCTGTTGCGTGTGTCTAGTGGGGTACATGCCAAATGGGGCATTATACTCGATAACTGGCCTAATGAGGGAAGAGTAGAGAGAGATGATTATCTTTCTTCCTGAATGCAAAACCCTTAGTATTGAGATGTGCCACATAGAAGGACTTTCTGACCACAGTGGCAATGTGGTGGTCAAAGGAGAGGTTGCTGTCAACCTGTGTCCCCGGATCTCTCATAACTCCTTCAGTGGGCTCTCATCAGTGTGGTAATTAGTGGAAACTGAGTTTTTCCCAAAGGAGATGATGACACATTTTTTTGGCATTAAGCTTAAGGCCATGGTTTCGACACCAGTCATTGGTTTCATTGAGGCCTTTACGTGGGATGTCTACATCACTTGGGGAGTTAATAATGGCTCCCAGCTTGCAGTCGTCTGCGAACTAGGTCAGCCAGAGTCCCTCCGTGTTGGCCTGGACTTTTGAGAAATAGATGCCAAACAGGAGAGGACCCAAGACCGATCACTGTGGGGCTCCACTCGTGACTGGTCGGCAGTCTGACTTGGAGTCCTCTACTTTCACACTGTGGGTTCTATCTGTGAGCCAATTTGCAACCCACCTAGCGATATAGGGGTTGATGCCTAGTTTGATGAGTTTATCAATAATTCGAGTGGGGAATGGTATGAAAGGCCTTGGCCAGATCGAGGTAGGCAGTATGAACTGCCTTGCCCTCATCCACAAGCTCTGGTGACTGACTCAAAGAAGTCAACCAGGTTGAGCAGTCATGGTCTACCTTTTACAAAACCAAATTGCATGGTATCTAGAGCTTGGAGATTCCCTTTATCCTTATTAATTAGGTCCATGATGCTGTGCTCCATAGTCTTGCATATCAGACTCGTCAGGCTAATGGGGCGATAATTTCCAGGGTCTGTAGTCACTCCCCCTTCATGGAGAGGGATGAGTGTAGCACTGCTCCATTCGGTAGGGACAAAGGCTGAGGTGAGGCTGTGATTGAACAGGGCACACAAATGTGGTGCCAGTTCCCTTTATAGTTCATGTACAACACATCCAGGGATATTGTTGGGTTCCATGGAAGCTGTATTCTTGGCCTTGGACAATGCAGCTTTAACCTGTTCTGCAGTAATGCTGGGTGCCTGGCATTCCTCTGGTATTGTGATTGGTCCTTTGGGGGGGGGGGTAAACTTGGCACTGAATCTGTCGGCCAGTATGTCAGCAATATCTGTTGGCTCACTATAGGAGGTACCATTGTGCAGTAACTCACAGCAAACCTGGGTATTGCCGTGGAGATTTTTGATACAACTATAGAAGGCTTTGTGGTTGTTTTTAGTGTCTGCCTCAATTCTGCCTTCATAGCTGGCTTTAGAGGTTTTGATGAGGGATCTCAACTTTTTGTTGAGGCTAATAAGGGAGTTTTTCCAGTCTTGGGACTTCACCCTTTTCTGCAACAGTTTCTTCCTTCTGTTGTAGAGTTTATTAATGCTAGGGGACCACCAGATTGGCTTCCTTTTTTTGGAGGAGAGCGTCTTGGTTCTTTTGGGTATGGCTAGTTCCATGCATTTATGTATGTGTTCGTACAGTGCATTGGTGTATGATTCGGCAGGCATGCATTTATTTTCCATTGACATGGACGAGAACAGCCACACAGTGTTGCACAGCATGTGCATCAAAATGTATGCACTTGTCTCATCGCATATATATGTGTAAAAATGTATATGCGTGTATTTTATTTATATATGTGTATCTCTGTGTGTGTGTGTGTGTGTGTGTGTGTGTGTGTGTGTGTGTGTGTGTGTGTGTGTGTGTGTGTGTGTGTATATATATATATAGATATATATATATATATATATATATATATATATATATATATATATATATATATATATATATATATATATACATTTCTATCTATATATGTGTACATATATATTTGTATAAGATATATATTAAAAACACACACACACACATGTATGTATGTATATATGTATGTGTGTATATTTATGTGTATGTATCTATATATATCTATCTATATATCTATCTATATATATATATATATCTATCTATATATATATATCTATATATATATATATATATATATATATATATATATATATATATATATATATATATATATATATATATATATATACTGCAAGAAACACTCAGCCAAGCTAGAGTTTTCACTGTGTGAAATCTTAAACCTTCTCAATTGGAGGCCCTTGGGATATATGCGGATGACCCCTTAAGGGACATCAAGTGTTTTCAGCTACATGGCTTCTGAATGCCCATGACATTTTTTACTTTTTTAGGTCTTTATGGTCGCATTCAGGCCAATGAAGCCAAACCCCACTAGCTGTGGACATACGTATTTTGCCTTCTTATTGACCTTATCAGCACAGCATAAGCGGATAGTTTGGCTACACTTCAAAAACACAGAGTCTGTAAACAAAGTTGATGCCCATAAACATTAAGGTGCCTGCAAAATATTTCAGCTAACATCCAAACCAAAGGGTAAAAAGGTCTCACAGAAACTATTGTGTAAAAAAAAACTGCAAGAAACACCCAACCAAGCCGGAGTTTGGCTTTTCCTGGACGCCTAATAAATATCAGAAAACATGCCTAGGCATAACCCCTACTAAACTTGTTTAACCGAAGCTTAGCCAGGAGGTGCCTTCGTGAAGCAATAACCTCAGCCCTTGGGGAAATATAGACCCATTAGTTTGACATGTCTAATCTGCAAGGACATGGACTGCATCAAGTCTGATATTAGCAACGCTGATATCAAAAAACTTGTCTGGCTTGCTCCAGCAGTTAGGTTTTGTCATGGGTAGATCATGTGTACTAAATTTAATAAACTTTGAGAAGTTATAGAGACAGTAGATAGCAGTAAGTTTATCTGTATAACATATCTGTTTCTGACACCATCTCCGTAACATTGACCCTCACTTTGTAAAGTGGATAGCAAACTCTCTGAAAGACAGAACCCACACTGTTAAAATGACAGGTGCCTCCTCCAGAAAGTTAAAAGGTAACAGTTGTGTACTGCGTGGCTCAGTGCTTGGACCCTAACCTTTATTCGTATACTTGTCCAGTCTCCAAACTACAGACCCAGACATATTGCTAACTAAGTGTGCTGACAGCTGCAAACTCAGCGTTATTGTCAGACAGCCCTATGTTGCCAGTTTATTACATCAAGAGATGAGCTGCAGTAACCGTTTGTGTACATAAAATTGTTTAACATTAAATACAAAAAATTGCAGTATTGACACATTTGAAAAACAAAATTCTCCCTCATTGTATTGATTAGCTAGTATCCCACCCTAAACCAACAAGGTAGTGGGGGATTTTGGTACCAGAGTCAGTAATGCCCTCTCCTTTGACCACTATTCAGCATCACTAGTCCAAAAACCCATCCCTTCAGCACAACTAATATCTAAGGGCATATCATCCAGATAAAAAGAAGTTATCCTTCTGTACACCGCCTTGATTAGACCATTTATAGTGTTCAGTGCTCCGTTTTGCATGTATTAACCCAAACATCTCTGGCAACATGAAACTCGTCCCAGAGGTCACTAAAAAAGAAGATTACCGTGGACTACCAGGTGATATTTGAAGCCTTGTATTCCATGTCATATAAACTGTTTTGTAGAAATCTATGTAGCTGTCCATGCCATTAGGAACCTAACCCTTCTTAAGACCTGCAAGACCAACAGCTCTACAAATACCAGAACCATGGAGTTAAATCTCTGCCAACATATAAAAAACTGATTGGCAGGTCAGATTTATTATCCAACATTTACTCCATAAATTTCCCTTACATGTTTTATTTATTCAGTTAAGTTTGTTAACCAGGGGAATGAACTGGTCTGAAGACACTTACAGTTACAACAAATAGTGACTGTCATACAATGTACAAAAATTAGAAATGTAAAGATACTTGTAACGAAACAATGAAATTACTCATACAAAAATTATATGTACAGTAATGTGCATGTGAGGAATTAACATCAAAGAAGTGAGACACCTATAAGTAAACAAAATATCAGTCAAGCAAAGCGACATCCTTGCATCTTTCATATCCAACCTTGATGACTGGATGGGTATCCACAGATTCATCCCTTGACAAACCTGCTTTGCCCTTCTAGACATGTGGGGGTACAACTTGAGGGAGGGTATTTTCAAGGTGCACGTGGTTTCTGCACTTCACTTGGATTGTAATACATATGGTCCTGTGATTGTTGTACTAGCTAAATAGTAAAGAGCAACTAGTATTCATGTTTCCTTCTTCTGTCAATCTAAGCTCATGTCTTGTCAGTAAACAAAAATACAATTGCTAATGATATGCAAGGATACTGTTTTAAAATTCGGATATAGTGATTGTTTTCTTTTTTTAATTCAGATGCAATATGCTAAAATTCAGAAAAAGTGATGTCAGGAACTGAAAAAGGCAAGGCAACCTAAAGTTCAGAAGCAATGAAGAAAATGCCCTACTACTACTTATGTGCTCAGATCCTGGCTGCAAGCTGCAGAGGGGCAAACAGTTTACTCCTACCCAAACAACTTGGGTTCCCTTACTGACCCCAACACTGGAAATCTAAGCAAGAAGGGAGAGAAGTGAAAGGATATGGCCTGCTTGCCTCTCTCTTGGGCAGTGGGCACTTGGGGAGCACATAGAGAAGTGCAGTTTCTCTGGTGGTTACCAGAGAAATCATTTCACATGCCTCACAGAAAGGGAAGGGAGTAGGGTGGTTGCCAGCAATTGAGAGATAACGAGGACTGACAACGCATTGCATGCCTCCTTTCTTCTCTGCCAAGTAGGGGTAAGCAAAAATCCATCCAACCACCCTTCTTGGCTCTCTAAATGATGACTCTTTCAGGTTGACGTTCACCCTAGTAATGAGGTTGATGGTTGACAGGCAGGTGGGTGGGGGGTGCACAAAAATGTATAAAGAGGACATTATCAGATTATGGACGAAGAGGTTGCAAGCTTTCATGTGGCTTTTAGTGATATCAAGTATTTATGTCATAAAGAGCCTTGAAATTCAGAAGTAGTGCAGTAAGGTATTTAGTCGTACTGAATAAACTACAGTGATGTTCCACTTGGCTGAATAAAGTTATTAAGTGGCAAAATATACGTAGTGGTTTGTAGTCAGAGTTTACAGCAAGACTAAGGGTAAAAAACAGGAAGATATTTTTCGTGTTTGTAAAATAAGTACACTTTTCACATTGACCCGACTGCTTTCTGGAGTAAATAACATTTTTCTATACTATATTTAATTTTTTCCTGCTGTATAATAATTCAAGCACTAAAATGTGATAGTAGGTTTGTCATTTTACACTTGTTTTAAATTGTTAGCTGTTTTGTGTGTGTGGCATTATTCCATACTTTTTCTTGGACTATTCCTTTTGCATATCCTTGTTGCCTTCGTGGTTTCTTTTTGACTTCTGTTTCTCTTAACTCTGTCCCTTTGCTCCTCTTTATTTTTTGGTTATTTATATTCATGTTTTACCTTTTATTGCTTGCATCTTTATGTTTGCCTTTTGGTGATACAAGGTTAGTGGTTACAATTCCGTAGATGTCAGTAATAGAAATTTGAGGTTTTGCGACATTTCAGGGTTTTTTTTTTTTGTTTCGTATGTCTCTTTTTACAGATTGCTTGTTTGCATATTTACTGAACTTTTGTAATATTCAAGGGGGGTATTGTCAGTAGGTGACAAGCATATTGGTGAGAACACCTGTTCGTAGGCTTCCCTTGGAAAAGAGCACATTACGAACCAAATATAGCTATCTGTGTAGTAAATTCTGTTATAAGATGGTGGTCATTAAATGTAGAAAATAATTCCATTTCAGAATGGGTAATTTCTTGTACGTGTTTCTGTAGAAATTACTAAAGAGTAGATGGGTAATAAACCTTTTCGTGTTTTGTAGTGATGTCATTGCAGTAATTTGTGCGGTTCTATACCTAGAGAAAAGCTATAACGTGAGTGCTTCATATTCCTTATTTCACATTGAAAAGTAACATCTCTGCCTATATCAGACTATGTGCACACAAAGTTGAAACTAAGAGCCACTTAACATGATTGATTTTATTTTTTCATCTACAGGATGAGAACGCAGTCCCAGTGCTTGAAGCATTGGAAGCCCGTCAGGAAGAAATCCTTAAGCGTTTGTATGAACTGATGGCTGCTGTGGAAGGAATTTCAAAGATGGTACAGACACCAGATGCTGATCTTGATGTTACAGATATTGCTGATGTGGATTGCTCTGCTTCAGATAGTACAGCTGTTACACATTTGGATGAACTTCTGGGCAAGGTCAGTTCTGCTTTTCCTTAGCAAATTTCTGTTTGTGGTAAAAATGCACTGTAGTCACATTTTATGTAAGTAACTGAGGCCTTTGTGGAAGTTGGGAGATCTGTGACATTAGTAAGCGTTGCCTACTTAATCTCTCCATCTCAACACTTAACTCTTTAAAAATCCCTCCCAAATCATTCATGCTATTGCTCCCCTCACACAGATTTTTTTCATTTGATGCTATACAAAATGCCTATGTACTTTCATTGCATGTGGCTGTAGTTTGTTTTCCCTACTGATAAGAAATGCAGTTTTCACTGTAGCCAATTAAAATGTGAGACTGTGCATTAACAGAGTTGTTTGCCTCCCCTTTGGGCCTTCTTATCACTTGACTTTTGGTTGTTGATTAAATGCTTCCCTTTGTAATCGACTGTGATTGTTGTAGTTACTGCTCATGATTGACCTCGCTGGGTTCGGCCACAGCTGTTACTGCACTGATCTTTGTTGTCCTCCTCCTCCCTTAGCTGTCATCCTTGTGCTGGGGGGAGGATGGACTGTAGAGGTGATGTATTTGTTTCAGTACCATCTTTGCTCTGAATGGGCTATATTGTGAATGTAACACTGTTACTGGTGATGTACGAATACTATGTTAGCCACATAATGAAGGTATCACTATTGTTTGGAAAGCACACAGTGAATTTATTGCTGCTGAGATGGGTACGAAGTGAATGTTATGCTTCATTCATGGGGAGCACACAGTGAATGTAACGGTGCTAGGGTGGGTGCACAGTGAGTGTGATGCTGCTATTGGTAGGGCACACGGTGTATGTATTGATGCTGGAATGGACACATAGTGAACATGATGATGCAGTGAATGTACTAGTGCACTCAATTAATGTGACACTGCTGTTAGTGGAGCACACGGTGAACGTGACACCACTATTGGGGGAGAGCAAAATAAATGTAGTGGTGCTGGGCTGAGCACACAATGAATGCAGTGCTTTTGTAGGGAGAGTCCATAATGAAGGTACCTCTGCAGGGATGCGTGCACAGTGAATGTTTCATTACTGTTGGGGTGTACTCATGACTATACTGGCACTGGGACTGTGAATGTGACATCACAGTTGGGGGCAGACAGTGAATTATTGCTGCTGGGTTAAGCATAGAGTGAACGTGATACTGTTGTCAGTGGGCACAGAGTGAATTAACTGCTGCTGAGGTGAGCAGATAGTGAATGTACTGTTGCTAGGCAGGGTGGACAATGAATTTGATACTTGTTGGGGGGGGTGCTGATGTTTAGTACATATTGCATAACTGTACTGTAATTGTGGCACATTTCTCCCCAAATCTCTTTGAAACATTAACTTTGTTTCAGTTGAGCACCCTATTAACCAAAATGTGAGTAAATACAATTTTGAGTACCAGTACCTGGGGTTTAGTACCATTTGAACATTTATCTTACCAAGTACAAGGGCTAGGTTCTCATTCTTTGTCTGCAGGAGTTTTATGTACCAGCTGAGCTCCCAAAAATTGCATCTGATAATAAATTTGGACTCTTAAACTTTGGAAGTAGGCCTGCCCTGTATAAAATACAGTTTGAAAGAAAATCCATCTTGGCAAAATCTCCATCATCTGTTCATTGTTGAAATGTGTAGCAGTGTTTACAATAAAGATCACTGATCTGTTACTTAAGGACACTAGTGCTGTGACTCTGTTGTACACCAGTGGTGCAACTTGTAAATAAATATACAGAACCTAAACCATTACAGTGTTTCATGATATTTTGTTCTTGGCCCATCATTTACTCTTAGTCATTTTAAATGTATTCACAGTGTAAAATAATGGCTTTTATCAAACTGTTTATTGTTATGTATACAACGCTATGTATTCAGTGTGTTCAGTTATTTCATCCTTTTTTTTTTGTCCTGGTACTCAGTTTGTGGATTATAAGGGTCCTTATACCAGTACACTTACCTGGTCAACAGAATTGTTTTAAGCCAACTGAAATGTAAAGGATATGCCTAGAAACACGTTTGCTGAAGTTTCACACCCCAGCTTCACAATATGTCTTCCACACACACATTATTTCAGTTGATTTGAATGGAGTTACAGTGGTCCCAAGAACATAGTAACTTAAAAATTATGTATGATATGGGCTTGGAAGTACCACAGAGATGACTAGCTTCACTGGTAAAGCCTATTTGCATTTTGAGATATATTTTCATGAAGTTTATCTTTGTCCATACAGTCAGAGAATATGAAACATTTTCAATTCATTTTACAAACTTAGAGCATGTTCCTTTTTAAAAAGGACTTGCCATTTACCATTAAGGACATGGGTCACTTTCATGGAAGTGTGTGTGTATGTTTTTGTTTTTTGTGCACTTGTGTTGCATATACAAAGGTAGTGTTCTCTTTGTAAACCAAAAAAGAGAAATGTTCCCCCGCCATGCAGCTCTGTTGAACTTTAACAGAAATTTTACTTACATTTGTCAAAAAACATGCAGGATGTAAACAATGCATGTTTGGGTTGCCATATATAAATATGCAGTTTATTCCCATGAATTAAAAATACCACCCTTTCCAGCATGCTGATGTTATTGTGTGTAGAATACATGGTGTACATTGTGCACTGTCATTCACTATGATTTAATTTTATGACTTTTATCACATGACTCTCTTATAGCCAGCTTACACAAAATATGCATTGTATATTCATTTTAGTAAACCAGTATCTCCTGCTGTGTTGCCCATTCTTGGTGTCCAAAGAAGAGATGTACATCTTCACTGATGCTGTTTGTATGCACTTTTGTAACATACAGACACATTTTTCCCATAAATTCGTATAGGAGAATTCTGGTTGTTGATTTCCCTAAATTAAGTTTGCATACCTGGATTAATCCAACTCTGAAGTCATATTTTACTAAGTGAATGATCCTGCTGTGTCTGATGTATCACATTGTTCTGTGTTGTGGGTGTAGTTTCCCACTAACTCTTATTCCCCGTGGCTTGAAACTTACAGCAGTACTTCAGTCTGCCACCCCATTAGTGACTTCCCTGTACTCCTTGAAGGGGATTCATGTTATTCAGATAGTCACTTTTATTGAAACTGCCATCCTTGCATTAATAAAACATTTTTTTTAGGGTGGACAGGCTTTCTTGTACCTCATTGTTGGAGGGCTTCAGCCCCCTTGTACCAATTCCATAATCACGCAACTGTGGAGAAAGGGCATAGACCTTACACAAATAAAAAAAAATCCCTAGACACACCGTATTTGTTGCATCCTGCTACAGTAAAAACAAATATATCTAGTGTCGTGGTGTAGAAGGATAAAGCCCCTGATATGACCCGGGTTCGAATGGCAGCTCTAGAGACTGAGGCACTGGCAATCAGATGATGAGCCTACAGGAAGGGCCATGCACTAGGGTGCACCTTCTATTTGATTCCTAGAGCAGGCTGGGGACATGTTAAGGGCATTGTCCATAGGGTGATGTGGATGACATTGACTGAGTTGCCACAATGGTGGCATGATGTGTCATTGTACAGCTGGTTAGGATGTACAAGTGCATGCCAAGAGGAGAGGAACATTAAGGCACTGAAAACATTCTTTGGCAGTATTATTATGCTGCTCCAAGTGCCTCAATCTCCTCACCATCCCCAAGTATGGATCAGATGTAGTCTAGGAGAGGAAGGTGAGACTGGTAGACACGGTGAATGAAGAGGGGACCTGAAGGCAGCTAACGGTCAGCTGTGAGGTGGAAAAAGGATGAGGGAACCGATCTAATCTAAACCCAAAAAGTAAAACACAATAAACTAAAGTAAAAAAATAATGCAGTTAAGCCTACAACATTCAAGATCCCTAACTCATTCACCCAGCTACCATTAACATGCTATAAAAAAGCACAGCCATACAAAATCACTAAAATAGGATCTTGTCATTTCCTGTTTTGCAAGAACAGTATTTATTCCAGTGAAACCCAACAGAAAAAAAATCTCTTTATGGTACCTGGAGACACCTGTACCACAAGTTGTGTGGTTTCCTATTAACATGCATCCCATCTGATGAATATTTAGAGGGTGCATTACTAGTGGCAGAGAGCAAATCCCACCTTGTATTGTGCTTCATAATTCTTATTTTACTTATTCATGTATTAAACAGGCTTGTATGTAAAACTTTTTGAAATACAACCTGGGCTACAGGCTAATTGACAAAAGTATTTTGGCTATAGAAGATTAATTTTGAGTGTTTTGACTTAAGAACTTGACAGCATAATTTTTATAACAGTAATATGATAATGCTGTAAATAGTCTGTAAAAATACTCAAACAATAACATAACTGTGATAATAAAGACAACCCTGGAATATATAACAGTTGTTGGAGTGTATAGACCACCAAAGACAAGTGCAGATGACTTAGAGGAATTCCTACATTTCTTGTGTGAAACAAAGGAGGGAAGAATAATATTAGCTGGGGACTTAAATTTACCAGAAACAGACTGGAATAATATTGATTAACGTTCGTAAGGAAACTATTCACAGCTTATATTCAGGAACAACAATTGCTTCAGATTGTAAAAAAACCTACTAGGGGACGGAACATAGACATTGTTTGTGTCCCCAAAGAAATTACTGTAACTTCAAGTCAAGTTTTACCACCACTGATGTGTAATGATCATGGGGTTATAAAGGTTAATTTGTTGCTAGATAATTCTGCCAAACTGGAAACTTAGCCAATGCACAGAAGGTTAATTACAGATTATATGGAAGCAAAACAGTCACTATGTAAAACTAACTGGAATGAGGTGTTCAGTGGAAAAACTGCAGATGGAATGTGGAAAGTTTTGAAAGAGAAACTGAGTGAAAAAAAAGTTTAACATCAGGATCTAGGCATACAACATCAGACGGATATATTTCCATAAGAATAAGATATCTGATTAAGGTGAGAGACAAAAAATATAAGAAATGGAAGAGAGATCGAACTACAACTTTGAAAACTGAAATAAACAAGCTGGATAAACAGATTAAGCATAGTGTGAGATAAGATCAAGAAAAATTTGAAGAAAATTTATAAAAAAGATATTGAGCATAGCAGGAAACTTTTTTATAGATACATAAGATATGGAAGGAGTAAAGACACACATTTGTAAAACTCTGTGTAGATTTTAAAATTTATTCTCTGACACAATTGATTATAGATATCTTTACAGAATCGTATGCAAAACATTTTGGATCTACAAAAGGGGTGGTAAGTTGACCTAGTGACATCCAGGTAACCCCAGATACTGGAATCAAATTAGATTATATTGAAAAAGAACCACGCAAACTGGATCCAAACAAAGCGCAGGGAGGAGACAGAATTAGTAACAATGACCTGAGAACACTTCAGCAAGAACTTATAGTCTCCGAATGGAGAGATGAAAAGTCAGCAAGCAAAGGAGAGTAGTAGTGCTGAAATTGAATTCATCCACAACTGTTGGTGAGTACCTTCACAAGGTGGACCCTGTTTTCACAAAATCTCACCAAGGAGACATTGATATATAGACTGTATTTATATAGCCTATATCATGGACAGAAGTAGGTCAAAAACTAAAAAAGATAGCTGGGTGCACAAGACCTAGGATAAAAAATGCCCAATCCTGGTAGGCGCACTGGTGCCAGGATTGGAAAAGATGACAGTGTAGAATTCTCAAAATATGGAAACATTCCTACAGTGGGGCCGGGCCAGGCCAGGCCCAGGGGGAGGATGGCCCCCCTGTTGTAGAACGAAGTAGCAGTCCACAAAAACTGATAAGTCAAAGAAGAGCCATAAAGCCAATAAAGTATACTATTAAGTATAAGAAATAAATTATGTATTGTTACTATTATGCAAAAAGCCCAGAATTTCTAGACACAAGATGTACAAAATGATTGAGAGAAACTAGAGGAAAGAAAAATACTTCCACAAGAAAAACTGTTAGAAGCGTCAAATGAAAATTTGTGTTCATTAATACAACAGATTTGTGGGAAACAGTATATAGATCAAGAAATCTTGATCTTCTTGGAAAAAGAAGCATCTGAGGAAGTGTGAAAATATGAACAACAAAACTAAGAGATATTTGGAAAGTATAAATGGACATGGGAAAGAGAGAGATTTGATATGGTGCAATATTTATGCAAAAGAGAAAGCCAAATTAATTAATGTAGAGAAGGCAGCCCCAAAGATATTTGAAGGGAAATACAGGCAAAGGCATCCGGATATGAAAAATTTCACAATAAAAAATAATGTCGCAAAGATGGAATGTAGAAAAGAAGATCAGTAAAGTAGAAGTTACAAAAAATAGAAGCTGAAGTTGTGGAGTGCCTGCGAAGTGAAGGAGTTGATGTAGAATAAGCAGGGAGAAATGGGAAGATCGGGAAACATCTGAAGAAATATGGACATGGGAAAGAAAAAGAGATTTAATATGGTGTAATATTTATGCAAAGGAGAAAGCAAAACTAACCAATACAAAAAGAGCAACACCAAAAATATTTGAAGAGAAATACAGGCAAAGGAATCCGGATATGGAAAACTTTACAATACAAAAAATAAGAAGACAGAGGAAAAGGAGATTAGTAATGGAGAAGTTAAAGAAATAGAAACTGAGGCTGCGGAGTACTTGCAAAGTGAAGGATTTAGTATAGAAAATCTAATTCAGAAAGCACCGCAACAGGCTAGAGTAATGGATATCCAAATTAAGGGGAAACCACTGGAACTGGAAGCAATTGGTCAGATGCCATATGAAGATAATTTGGAACCTTCCACAGGAAACCAGTATAAACGTTCACTTAAAGCTAGGAACAGGAAACTGTGATACAGTCAATGTTGAGGAGTGATAGGCCAGTGAGTTCCCATAGCAACGGATGGCACAGGTTTCTGCATCTTGGGCAGCATTATCCTTTAGCGTGGGGGCTGTGAAACTTACCACCTCTGTCGTAAGTAAGGTGAAGTTTGCTTTAGAAAAGTTTTTTTTGAGTAGTTTTCCCAGTGAATGATAGGGTAATTGAAATCACCCAATATCAGGGTGTTCGGTAGGACCTTCATGTTTTCCAGTGTCTCCAGAAAGGTGGAGTGGTGGTCCTGGGTCATGGAGGGTGATCTGTAGCAGGCCACAATTTGCATTGCAGGTTTGCCCACAATTTGCATTGCAGGTTTGCCCAATGTTAGTTACACATGGATGATCTCAGAGGTGTCATGCTGCACCACTAACCTGGAGGTGTAGGTATCCTTGATGAATATGGATACACCCACTCCTTTTGTGTTTCGATCCGTGTTCTGTGGCTGAAACGTGAGGTATGAGTTGTAGCCCGGTAGTGCTGGGGTGCTCTCTAGAGCCTTGAAGCAGGTTTCAGTTACTGCACAGATGGTGACGTTCTCCATACTGAGGAGTGCTTCAAGCACATGCATTTTGAGATTTAAACTCCTGGCATTGAGTAGCATAACCCTATTTTTTTTGTTAATTGTGCCGTTTACGGAGGTGGGTTTGACTTTTGAGCCTTGCCTAAAAAGGCACTATGGGGGCAGCAAGAGCCTTGGCCAGAATTCGAAAGCCTAAGGGTGACAGGTGCAAGCCATCTCTTGCGAAGCAACGTGGCTTGTCGAGAATGTCATCCCAGGCTGACAGACACTGGATCCCCTTTGAATGACACCAGAAGCTTAGCCAATTGTTGAAATTGATCATTTTTTTCTTTATACTGAGGTATCATTCTTGGTGAGGGCAGGATGCTACTTAGGGTCAGGGTCATACCAGCCTGGGCTGCATGATCAGAGAGCTCTTCCATGTCTCTCTTCATGTAGTCCAGGGAGGTACTTCTCAGGCCATTCACACCAACATGAACAATGACAGAGTTATATTTGTATTTGTTCTGGAGTGACCTGAGTGCTTGTGCTATGTGGCGGATTCTGGCTCCCAACAGGCAGCTAACAGTAACATTCTGTTTGTCCAGCCTAGTGAGTGGAACATCAGTATGCCTGACTATAGAGTCACCTACTATTAGTGTGTTAGGTATGTTGTTTCGCCTTAAGGGCTGTGATTGTGTGGCACACTGATTTTGTGTTTTATGTGTTGTCTTGTTTGTGACGGGAAGTGCAGATTGTTTGGGTGTCTGCTTTGGAGGTCTCTGATGCTTTTGCAGGTTTTTATTTAGAGCCTCTGAGTATGATTTTGTGTATTTATGTGTATTTTTTGCCAGTGTTATTTTAGTAGGTCTGTGTGCGGCTGGAGGTGTGGTGCAAGTGTTAACCTTCTCCTCTTTGACCGTCTGTTCCAGTCTTGGGTGGAGACAGCTTAGCTTCCAGTTTGGCTGTATAATTGCATCTCTTGCATATGTTAGTGTTTTGTGGTAGGAGAAGAGGGTTGTCTGTGTACATGAGGCAGTTGTAACATTGCCTCAGGATACCCAGATTCACCAGCTGGACTGGAGAGTGCACCTGAAGTTGCCCTTTGGTCATGCCTGAATAGTAGGGTGAGCTGCTTAGTCGCTTGGTTGGTGAGGGGTGAATAAAGAGCATTGCCCTGCTGGGCAGTCAGTGTCAGGGTATATTAGTGCTTGCTATTGGGTCTGAGCAAGTGCTGGGCTGTAAGATGCTTTTTGAGTGCTTAGGTTGAGAGTTAGACTAGTTTCAAGGGAAAAACTAAAGAGGAGACTTAGTGGAGCCGGGTATAATTTAACCGTAGCTAACCCGCACTGCCCGGTGCGCAAAACTATGCAAATGCGTTTTTTATAGTAGGGAAATGAAAGAGAGAGAAATTAGCCCAAAATGGCTAATAATGGTCTTGGCTAGAACCACTCCTCCAGGGACAAATAGGTTGCTCAAAGCTCCCCTCTCTCACAGGTGAACAGAGAAACTTCCTTTTATCCAAGTAAGGTATGGGCAACTCAGAAACTAGTATCACAGCCCTGAATTCAGCACTAGCCTGAAAACTGGACTATACTAGCTTAGAAAGGCAGGAAACAAGGATTTTATTTTGTTTTTTTTTTTTTGTTTGTTTTTTTGAAAAGACAAGACAAAAACAGTAAAAATACACTTAAAAGAGCTTTAAACGACTACAAACGATCAGAAAAGGCTATCACACTTGTGTGTAGCTTACAACAGTTAAATTATTTAAACACAAAACAACTTTTTAAAACTGCAGGCAGTCAAATAATTACAATATGTGAAAAAAACAAGCCTTTAAATCACAATAAATGCTGGAAAATCTGCGTTCAGGCGGAAAACACTTAAGTACAGCAAGAAAGTACATGAAACTGATACTTAATCACTCCAAAGTCTCTCTTCTAAGCTAGAAGGCTTCTATCAGTTTAAGGCTTCCTAGTGCTACCCAGTAGGTTTATTTGCTAACCTCACAAGACCCAAACGCAGTGAAAGTTTTGAAACATGTGGAGAATAAATCTAAGAAGGCTTCTCTGCTTAATCTAGCAGAAGCTTATCGGCATTAAGCAGGAATGGAAATCAAACCAGAAGTAGATAAAAATCAGGCAGCAAATGAATGTGCCAAAAAACAAAAGAAAGCATATAAGGTGAAGGATCAGATGAGAAGGCAAGAAATGTAGAAAAAGCATAAATATAGTTGCAAGTATAGAAAACTTCTGGAAGAACCACTTGTTGTTCAGGAACGAACACAGGAATGGTTAAGGAGAGGCAAATTCAAACCAAGAGATGAAAGGTTAATATTGGCGGACCAAGGTAGTGGGCTGCATACACATTGGTTTATAAAGTCCATTGAACATGTGGGAGAAATGGACAAATGTAGGTTTTCTAAAACTGAACTGGAAACAGATGCACACCTCATTGCTGGTTGCGACATACTAATGGCAGAAGGACTGTATACTGACAGGCATAATAATGTTGCGAGACTGTTGCACTGGGGATTTTGCAAACATTATGGTATTGAAGTGACCGAAAAACACTGGAAACATGAGCCACAAAGCATCATAGAAAATGATGAAGTTTATATCACATGGGATCGTCCATTACCAACAGTTCAAAAGATAGATGCTAGAAAAACAGATATAGTGGTCCAAGAAAAGAAGACAAGAGTAGCACTGATCATTGAAATTGCCACACCCAGTGACTATAGTGTCTTGTGTACAGAGAGACACAAAGTCATAAAATATCAGGCTCTGCAGGCAGAAACGAGGGGAATGCGGAAGAAAGATACCCAGATAGTTCCAATAGTAGTAGGAGCAATAATTTACAATCATATTTAGATATGTTACTAATCCATGTAACTCCATATGAACTGCAAAAGGAGTCATTACGGGGCACATTGTGGGTGCTACGAAGAGCACTACTGGCTGACATCAGCAGTTGAAACAATACTAATTTCATAAACTTTAATCATACTTTGACTTAGGAATGGGGTCCATTCCTGTCATGGTATTAGAAACCCAAAAGACTTGGAGAAATTTAAAAAAGAGCAATACCATTATATCTGTTATTCACTAAGTCATATAAATATGGGGAGATTCCTCAAGATTGAAGACATGGGCTTATTAAACCTGTTTTTAAATGAAAGGGGAGTAAGACAAACCCAGTCATATAGATCCTTAAGTCTACTTTCATGTTGTGGAAAACCATATATCAGCATACATATGTTGAAAGCAGATCTATTATCACCTGTAACATGATGTTCTATAACAATAACATAACAGCTATGAATGAAAAATTGTGCTGTAATGTAATTTATGTAGATTTAACTTCAGGATTTGACAGGGTTATACACATAACACTAATCAGTAAATTAGTACAACTAGGTATTGATGTACTCTTGATAAGATGGATAGCTGCATGGCTTACAAATAGGACATGGCAAGTATCATACAGCAACTGGAAAGGCAAAATCCTTGATTACAGTCAGGGTGACCCAGAGGGCTCTGTCCTAGGTTTTAGCTTGTTTAGATTTGTATCTTTTAGACCTAACTTTTTCATCAGAGGTGTTCTACAGTCTGTATGCAGACAACCTGAAATTGGGTAAACTGATTACATGTGTTACAGTTAAGGCAGGTCTGCAAAATAACTTGACTAAATTGATCATTTGGGCACAGGTGAATAATATGTTGATACATACATCAAAAACTAAGCATATGAGATTTGGTAGGTATAAATTGAAAGGTGAATACTTAGTACAGCACACAATGATTGAAACTGTAGACTCATTTAAGTACCTGGGTATATGGGTAGATTCAGCTATGAGCTTTTCTAATCATATGATAGTTATAGAACTATAGTTTGTATAAAAAGATTTATGAAGTATAGGAAATCAAAAATGATGAAGTCATTGCTTGTTAGTTACAGTAGACCGAAGCTTGAGTATGGAATAACAATATGGTAACCCTATAAGAAAACAAGCATGAGTAAACTGGAAAGCGTACAATGGAAATATACCAAGAGATCCATGGATGTGAAAATTTAAGTTATTATGAAAGATTAAAATATGTGAACTTGTAACAATGTCTCTTACAGGTATCTAAGAGGAGATCCTATTTGGTTGTATGGGCATTTAGTGACAACTACCTCTGGGAATATTTGGGGTTAAGAAAAAGTACTAAAGAATCATTAGGCAACCTGTGTAGAAGATTATGTAGGAATGAAAGTGTACTAATTGGTTCTCTGACAGAGCTGATGCATGGAAAAGACTGCCAAGTTGCATTAAAGCAAGTGCTAGTTTAGAGACTTTTAAGAACAGCCTGGATACTTATAATGAGAATAAATGCTTTGGTATATTGACAAGCTAGAAGGGCATTAATGCCCGTGCTTGAAATATTTGTATGTATGTAGTACAGAATATGTGTGTGCTAGGGGATAAGGGAAGGAACTGCAGATAATAGAACTCTTAGGTATATAAACCAAGACGTGAGGTACAGTGCGAAAATAGACCAATAACCAAAAAACACACTGCAAGAGGAGAAACTGAAGTACCAGACAGCCAATGAATATAAAAACAAAAATTGTTTTATTGTGCAAATAATCCAGGTAAAACATTTAACGAATCACCACGTTTTTCATCCTTGGAACAAACACTTCATCAGACAAAGACATTTAATTAATACCACATATTTATATGCTGACAAGCTTTTAAATCACCCAATGATAATGAAAGAAGAACGTCTCCTCATGAATATGTATTAACCTCTCTCATTCTCTTCCCAAACCTTTTTATAAAAACATTGAAAATGGACACTTGTGTATGTAAATAAATATATAAATAGATATAGATATAGAGTGATACAATTTGTAAACCTAATATCATTACATATGAAATGTTTACGTGTATATTGGTTTATATACACGAATATGAACACATATATAAAAACTGAAGCAGAACTTTGTTCTGAAAGACAATGCTCCCACCTTGTGGTCAAAATAGAAAATTACAACAAGTAATACTATGAACTCTCCATAAATATAAATGAATGGATGTAAGGGTGTTCTACTTGAATGAACATATGACAGTAGATACTTTAAATAAATAGATAAATGTATAAATAGCCAATAAAACTCTTCCTAAAAACATGTTTAAAGTATGAAAACCAATAAATACTAATACAAATATTCAAATTTTCCATTAAGGAAGCTCTACTCTTAGTATAACCAGACTACTCACTGTATTATAAGCCTAGCACTTGTTCTCAATACTTCTCTACTAAGTAAGCACTCTCGTACTAAGTAAAGCACTACATCTACTTACCACCCCTGTGAATATCCACTTCCCTTAAAGGTATACCACTCCCTTATACTGTTCTAGCATGTCGACTGGCAGATTACTGGCGTCGTCTCCAGTTCAGCTGGTCAATCTGGGTATCTTGAGACAATGCTACAATTGTCTCATGTACACAGACAACCCTCTCCTCCTCCCAACAAACACAAATACATGTGAGAGATGCAACTATATAGCCAAACTGGAGGCTGAACTCTCTCAACTCAGGGCTGGCATGACCAGACAGGAGGAGATGGCAACCACACACACAACAATCCCAGTCCCACATAGATCTACCACAACTGCAAACCAAACACATAAAAACACAAAGACATACTTGGAGGCTCTAATAAAAAAACTTACCAAAACAACAGAGGCTCCCAAAGCAGAGATCCAAAAATCCACCACCTCAAAACAAAACACATGCAACACATACTTCAATAAATCAGTGTGTCGACCAAACGCAGCCCTTAAGGCCAAACACCTTGCCTGATACACTAGTAATAGGTGACTCCATAGTCAGACACACTGATGTCCCACTGACTAGGCTGAACAAGGAGAAGGTGACTGTGAGCTGTCTATCGGGAGCTAGGATCCGCCACATAACACACGCACTCAGGTCACTCCAAAGCAAGTACAAATATGACTCCGTCATTGTCCATGCTGGTGTGAATGACCTGAGACGTACCTCCCTGGACTACATGAAAAGAGACATAGAGGAGCTCTCTGATTATGTAGCCCAGGCTGGTATGACCCTGACCCTGAGCAGCATCTTGCCCTCACCAAGAATGATACCACAATACAAAGACAAGATGATCAGCTTTAACAATTGGCTCAAGTACTGGTGTCATTCTAAGGGGATCCAATGTCTGCCTGCCTGGGATGATATGTTGGACAAGCCACGCTGCTTCGCAAGGGATGGCTTACACCTGTCACCACTGGGCTTCCGGATATTGGCCAAGGCTCTTGCCACCCCCATAGTGCCTTTTTTAGGCAAGGCTCAAAAGACAAACCCACCTCCTTAGAAAACAAAAATGGAAAAAAACTAAGGGTAATGCTGCTCAACGCCAGAAGTCTAAATCTCAAGATGCAGGCACTTGTTGCACTCCTCAGCATGGAGAACATCGATGTCTGTGCAGTAACTGAAACCTGGTTCAAGGCTCCTGAGAGCACCCCAGCGCTACCAGGCTATACCTCGTATCATGCTTTTCGGCCCCAAAACCCGGGCGAACCACAAGGGAGGGGAGTGTCCATATTCATAAAGGACACCCACACCTCCAGGTTAGTAGCAACACATGAAGCATCAGAGACCATACAGGTGCAACTAACCATAGGCAAAACTGCTGTACAACTGGTAGCATGTTACAGACCACCCTCCCAATCTCAAGAACCCCACTCAGCCTTCCTGAAGACATTGGAGGATATGAATGTATCACAAAATACCATCATACTGGGAGACTTCAACTACCCAAACATAGATTGGGTACATTATTCTAGCCCTAATACCCTAGCCCAAAGGTTCCTGGAATTCATAAATTCAAATGTACTGGAACAACTAGTCACCTCTCCCACTAGGGGAGATAATATACTAGACCTGATCATCACAAGCATGGGGACAAAATGCTCCACACCGAAGTATACCCCTCACTAGTGAGATCTGACCACAAACTAATCACCCTGGATATACATATCCCACCTCCACCCCAGCACAAAAGACCACAGTGAAAAACTTCTCAAAAGCAGATTTCACTCTTCTTAAGACTGAGATGGTATCCTTTAAGCCCACTGTGCCAGTGGATACCACATCCCACAATGCCGAATCCTTCACAAATGCTTTCTATGGACATCTCCAAGAATGCATGGATCATGCAATCCCAAACAAATCCAAGTCCCTCTCCACCAAATGTAAGCGTCCTGTCTGGTGGACCTCAGCCATAAACAAATTGTATAACAAAAGAAGGAAGCTACTGCACGTCAGAGCGAAATCCCATGAAGGGAAGACATCTCTGATCAACATTACCAGAAAACTACGTTCTCTCATAAAAACATCCAAAGCAAACTTTGAGAGAAAAATCGCTAAGGACACTAAAGATAGCCACAAAGCCTTCTTCAGCTATGTTAGAAACCTGGGCGGAAACCCTCAGATATGCTCAGAGTTGGTTCACAACAACAAAAAATACACTGAACCCACAGATATTGCTAACATTCTGGCTGACAGGTTCAGTGCAAATTTCTCCCCTCCTTCACCCCCAAAAGAAGAAATACTTATCCCAGCTGAATGTAATCTCCCTGTCATCTCAGATGTCCAAATGAGAACCGCCCTAAACAAAGCAAAAAACACAGCATCAATGGGACCTGACGGTATCCCAGGGTGCGTTACGTGAACTCCAAGAGGAGCTAAACCCACACATAAAAATGCTATTTAACCTTAGCCTTACTTTGGGATATGTACCTGAACACTGGCGTACAGCAACAGTGGTCCCACTCCACAAGGGGGGTGCCTCTACAGACCCTGGAAACTACCGCCCCATAAGCTTAACTAGCCTGGTCTGCAAAGCTATGGAAAGAATCATTATGGAACTCATAAACAGAGACATAGGAGACCTACAGACACTTGACCCCACCCAGTTTGGCTTTGTAAAGGGCAGATCCTGCCTTTTAAACCTGGTTGACTTTTTTGAAACAGTCACTAGAGCCATTGATGAGGGCAAAGCAGTCCATACAGCATACCTGGACTTGGCTAAGGGCTTCGACACAATACCCCACTCAGGCATCATAGATAAGCTAAACAGCTTAAAAGTAAACCCTTATGTCACTAGATGGGTTGCAAACTGGCTAAAGGACAGAACCCATAAAGTTAAAATCACTGGAGCAATGTCAGACTCAAAGCCAGTCACAAGTGGTGTCCCACAGGGATCTGTCCTGGGACCCCTCTTGTTCGGCATTTATTTCTCAGATGTTAAAGCAAACATGGGAGGGCTGTGGCTGACAAAGTTCGCAGATGACTGCAAACTAGGCGCCATAGTCGATACACCAGCAGACACACACATCCTACAAAAAGGCCTCACTGAAAAGGACAACTGGTGCCGTAGTCACGGCCTTAAACTAAATGCCAAAAAATGTATAGTCATCCCTTTGGAAAAAACAAAGTACCCACAAATTATCACATAGACAGCAACCCACTGAGTACGGAAAAAGTAATCAGAGACCTAGGGACCCAAGTAGACAGCGACCTCTCATTTGACACCCACGTTGCCAAAGTGGTTAGAAAAACATTCTACCTTGCACACCTCATCATGAAGGGATTCACATCCAGATCCAAGGATGTCATTGTACCCCTATATTCCTCCCTCATCAGACCCATGATTGAGTACAATGCCCCATTTGGTATGTACCTCACCCGGCATTTGCAACAGCTGGAGAGACCACAAAAGTACCTCACCAAAAGGATCAAGGGTCTCCAACATATGTCTTATTCTGCCAGACTAAAGAAACTTCAGCTCTATTCAGTAGCATACCGCCTGCTCAGAGGTGATCTCTGCCTGACGTACAAGGCCATGTCCAATCAGGATCTGATGGACATGCTCCACCTCAAAAATCCAAATCCATCAGGACCACGAGAGCTAAAGACTTAAACCTCGGCACAAGTATGAATAGGACATGCTGAAGGGATAGATTCATAACCCAGAGGCTTCCCATGCTTTGGAACAGGATCCCAGTTCATATTAGGCAGAGCCCCTCACTGACTCTCTTCAAGAGAAATCTTGATGAGTGGATGGGAGATCGTAAGTTTAACCCAGGGGTCACATCTGTGTCACTGCTAGACAGGGGCACAGTAAACTAATTCTATTATATAAGGGGACCTTCATTGTGTCACTGCTAGACAGAGGCACAGTATTCTAGATTTATTCTGTACATTTTTGTACCATTTCATGGGGTGGCAAAAGCCACATCACTATGGCTAGGCTTACAAATGCCCCAGGGCAGATAGCCTAGTACTATAGTATGAAACTATAAACATCTTGTATTATATTACATGTAATTTAATGAAATAATTTGGTAAAATATAAATCTCACATGATCTGTAAGAGAACCTTCGCCAACATAATGAAACATTAATAAATACAATACCATGTTAAATGTAGATATATATAGCATCTTATAATCTAGCTGCTCTCAATTTGAGAACCGCGGCAAGGGAAATATTGTCATTTAAACCAGGGAATTTATTTGCCTCCAAAATAATCTGACAGTATAATTCCCGGTATTCAATATGAGTTTCCCATAACCCCCCCCCCCCCTCATCTTTCTTAATTTCTTCAACAATGAAAAACTTGTATTTTGTTAAAGGACAAATATTACTATGTCTGTATAATGCATTGCTTTCTTTTTTATTCTTAATGTCATTCAAATGCTCGTAAACTCTCCTTTTTATTTTTCTCTCCGTCTTACCTATATAAAAGGCAGAGCATATCTCACATATTGCAATGTATATTACTCCATATGAGTCACAGGTATTGTATGTTTTACTTATAATTTCTTTTCCCCTTGATTCAATAAAAATGCTATGCATATTGGCCATCCATGGACATTGTGTACACATACCACATGGGTGAGTGCCACCTGGTTTCATAGTTTTCTTTTTCCCTTTATTTTAAACTGTCAGCCAGTCTTTAATATTTCGTCACCTCCTGAAAATAATATTCAAAGGTTCGTTTTGTTGTTTAAAACTGAGATCTGTAATTTTAACAAATTTATCCCACTCTTTATTAAACACTTTTTGAATTACCCTTGCATCTCCACTAAAATCTGTAATAAAGCCCTGACTATATACTTTTTCTTTTATAACTGAGGGTCCTATAGGATCAACCTTCCTGGTTTCTTCATTGTTGAAAAATCTTTTTTTCAGAATAGGTGCAAATCTATTTCTTCTCCCTTTCATAACCTCCTCTTTAATATTATTGCAGAATTCAAGGGGATAACCTATCCAGGAACATTTGAATTAAGAACTCACTTTCATCAATAAAATCTTGTTCATTTGATGTCCTTCTAGAAATTCTGACCAACTGGCCTTTCACTATACTTTTCTTTTGGTGGAGGGGGTGTCCACTTTTAAAATGTAAAAGAGTTAGAAAATGTTTTCTATCTAAAAACTTTAGACTTAAAATCCTTTCCATCCTTGATTGACGTTGCATCCAGATAATTAATTTCATGGAAGCCTATTTCATGAGTAAATTTTAAAAAAGTAGTGGAGTGATTAATATATTGTATAAATTCATTTAATTTTTCTTTGCTATCATGCCAAAATATAATTATGTCATCCAAAAAAACGCTTATATAGACTCCAACTCTCCTTGTATATGCTATTGTAAATAAATTTCTTTTCCCAATTTTCAAAACCATGTTGGCATAAATCGGGGCGCATCTCGCCCCCATAGCAACACCACTAAGTTGATGAAAATATTCCCCTTGAAAAAATAAATAATTGTGTCTCAAAACTAACTCCATTAGACTGACACAAACATATATTTTCATCATCATTCAACTCACCAAAGGATCTAATGGCCTCCTCAAACCACTCTATACCTGTATCATGTGGTATGGATCCAAACAAGTCTACTACGTCTATAGTAACAAAAATCATCTCACTATTAAAAGACTTCTCATTAACTTTCTCTAAAAAATCCCAAGAATCTTTTAAATAAGATGTCCGTTTTAACATACAATTTTTCAGTTTTACATTTATGTATCTAGCTAAGGGGGAAATGACTGAACCTTCTGCTGCTACAGTGGGCCATAAAGGAGGGTCAGTAAGATTCTTATGAACTTTCGGAATTCCAAAAATAGATGGAATTTTAGGTTTATTATTGTGTAAAAACTCAAATATATCTTGTTCAATGAATCCTTCTAAGAATAAATCATATAATGCTGTATATATTCTCTTATAACCAATATTACTTTCATTTTTTGAAACATTATCATATTTTGATGTGTCAAGTAGTATATTAAACATTTTACCCTCGTACATAATAGAATTCATAAGTACTATACCACCCCCGTTATCTGGCTTCATTACTCTCAAATTAATGTTCCCCCCTTAGCTGATGAAGTAGTTCTAATTCCCCTGATGTAAGGTTTGGTGTGACTGTATTCTTTTTTATTGCTTGTCTCAGTTCATTTTCTACAATATTTTCAAAATTTCTTAATTGTATGTGTACAGGGGTTCCAAACACTTCTTTTTCTTAATTCTTTGGAATAATTTACTACTTCTGAAATACCACCACAAATTAATTCTAAATTAATCTTTCTTAAGAACATCTTCAAATCTATCACTAGTCTACTAATGTCACATTTAGTTCTTGGAACGAAATTGAGACCTTTAGAAAATAACTTAAAATAAGTATCGTTAATATCTAGTTCTGTATAATTAAATATATTAAATTTTTTTAATTCAGTACAAGTACAAATAACAGAATTTTCACAATCATTCTCTATGTTATTTTCATTTACCTTATCATTATCAATTTCATTTTGAATTTCATTATGTCCATCTATCTCCTCCCCTTCGCACCCCTCCATCCATTCATTTGAAAGTTCCCTTCTCTCTGGTTCTTTATCCTTTCCAACTTCAAAGGGGTGGAAAATCTAAAGGGTCAAAATTATCTTGTTGTAATTCTCCCTGCTCTTCATTGTGGAAATTCCTACTTCCATACCTATTCTTATTATTATTTAAATACTTTTCATTCATATAATTAAACATAGTCCTAGGCTTGGGGTATTGTAACTCCTGTTCATATTCAAATGTGTCTCTTACTATTTTTGTTTTTTTTCTTTTCCAAAATTCTGACACATTTTTTATCTATATCACTTCTTAACTCTAAATATTTCTTTCTTTGTTTTTCAACAGTAAATAAAAGGTTGTTAGTAATTTTGTCATTTACATCATCAATTTGCTTAATCAAATATTCAATTTCTTCTTCATTATTCTTAATAATAGCTCTAATGAGCTCCAAACCCCAACTATCAAACATTTTCAATAACATCTCATGAAATTTTGTACCTTCTTTCACATTGTTAGGAAATTTATGAACTCGTAAACCTTTTGGTACTATTTTAGCTTGAAGACATTCCTTTAAATATGTATTATCTATATTTAAAATTTTAAATTTAAATAACAAATCATTGAGCTTGTGCAAATTGTCAGCATATGTACAAACATAATCTTCTTCATTAACAAATTTATCATGAAGCTCAATTTTTTTTTGTTTGAGCCAGTCATTCAAAGATAAAACAATATGCAAACAGTCACCTTGTTTTTCTGGCGTCTAGTGATTACTTCCCTGAACGCCAATATGTTCCCTTGAATTTGTTTCAGGTATGTTGTTAATGAGGATGTTTGGAAAATGACCAGCCTCTCCAGGCCCGGTGTTAGTCACATCTGAAGGGCTGGAATTTAAACAGTAAACTTGCCCTTGTAATTTTTCACCGCTCTTTTCTCCGTTCAGAGTAAAAGCGTGTTGGTTGCCAGGAAGAGATACGTTAGTGACCACAAGGTGGGAGTATTGTCTTTCAGAACAAAGTTCTGCTTCAGTTTTTATATATGTGTTCATATTCGTGTATATAAACCAATATACACGTAAACATTTCATATGTTATGATATTATGTTTACAAATTGTATCACTCTATATCTATTTATATATTTATTTACATACACAAGTGTCCATTTTCAATGTTTTTATAAAAAGGTTTGGGAAGAGAATGAGAGGTGTTAATACATATTCATGAGGAGACGTTCTTCTTTCATTATCATCGGGTGATTTAAAAGCTTGTCAGCATATAAATATGTGGTATTAATTAAGTGTCTTTGTCTGATGAAGTCTGTTTGTTCCAAGGACGAAAAACGTGGGAACTCTTAAGTATGCTGTGGCCACGAGCTCCAGTGGCATAGGGGGATAAAGCCTTGACTATAGCTCTGTGATCTGAGAACAGATAGTGTCTTGGGAGCTTGACAATGCTGGCAGGAAAGGATGGAAATGTCCATTGTAGGAGGGAGGGGACAGTCTAGAGCCATCCATTGCCATAATCAGTTGGACAAAGGGTGGCACTAAGGTGTGAGCATTTGACCACCAAGGAACTTTGGTGCTAGCTGTCATTGCAAGTGCTTAGAATCATGAATTTGTGTCACAGAAGGTGTAATGATCCCCGTGGTGATGTAAGTAATCTGTATCCCCCATATTCATGCAAGAGTTGGGCCTAAATAAATACAGCCTAATTTTTAGCGTACCAGCAAGGGCACAAAGCTACTGCTGAGAGTGCCTGTATTATGTCCTCCCCCAGGAGAACTGTCACCCTCACTGGGTAATACCAAGGGTGAGGGAAAGAATGGGCATGGCTGAGGGGGGAGGCTTGATGGTCAGAAGACACAGTAGGAAAATGAATATTGATTAAAATATCCTGTAGCCAGAAATTAGATCTTTATTAGTGATGCAGGTCACCATCTAGGAAAAAGGGTGTTGCAGTAAGGGATTAAAGCTACAGTAAAAGGCAAAGTAGCATAAAGCACTGCCATACCTTGAACTATGTATGCAACTATGTTGTTCATAGCATTCAGTAGTACTTGTTAAGTGCAGGTATTCATACAAGTTAAGAGGATATTCTATGACAGTACAAACAAGAAAACTTGTGTGTGTGTGTGTGTGTGTGTGTGTGTGTGTGTGTGTGTGTGTGTGTGTGTGTCTGTGTCTGTGTGTCTGTGTTTCTGTGTGTGTGTCTGTGTGTCTGTGTTTCTGTGTGTGTGTCTGTGTGTCTGTGTCTGTGTGTGTGTCTGTGTGTGTGTGTCTGTGTGATGCACATTACCACCAGGTGAGGCTAGTCTGACGCCAAAGACATTTGTCCAAGGCCAACTGTAGATGAGACTGGGGCTCAAATCATGGCAAGTTGTTAAATATATTGGCAAAATAAAATAGTCAGAACTCATAATTTCCTGTAAGAAGTATCCATTAGTTTTAAAGCATTTGCTCCTCTGTGTTGTTAAGAGGTGTTCTTTAAGTGCATGTAAAAATGGGAGAAGTTTTGCTTGCTTCAGAATTCTTCAGGAAGTAGTTGATTAAAGCAGGATAATTTCCAAGGCTTTCTCCCCTTCCATGAGAACTAATGCCAGCCTTTTAAAGTGAGCTCCTGTTGTGCCTGTGATCTGAGGATCATCTCACTCTTGACACTGAAACCATTGCAAATTACCTGGTCGATAACCTAATAATCTCCAATGATCCTAAGTCAGAGCCAAGTTTAGTTTGTGCCGAAGGGAATGATGATGCATTTCTTTCCATTCAGTTTGAGACCGTGACTAATACACCAGTTGTTGGTCTGTGGAAGACCCTCTTGAGTATACTGACATCAATTGGGAATTCAGTGATTGCACCCAGTTTGCAGTCATCTGCAAACGTGGTCAGCCGCAACCCTTTAGTGTTGACCTGAACTTCTGAGAAGAACATGCCAAACAGTAGGGGGTCCAGCACTGACACTGTGTCAGCCTGCTGGTAATAGGTCTGCTGGTTGAGGTGAAGTCATCCACTTTGATAGTATGTGTCTGGTTTGTGAGCCAGTTGGTAACCCATCTTTCAATGAAGGGGTTTACGTTCAGTTTGCTGAGTTTATTGGTAATGTCTGAATGTGGGATTGTGTCGAATGTCTTTGCCAAGTTGAGGTATACTTTGTGCACAGATTTGCCGTCCTTAATGGTCTTGGTCACACTTTCAAAGAAATCCATCAGATTTAACAGGCAGGATCTGCCCTTCACAAAGCCTAATTGGGTCGGATCCAGGGTTTGGAGATAACCTATGTCTTTATTTATGAGGTCCACGATGATATGTTCCATGGCCTTACAGATGAAGCTGGTCAGGCTTATGGGGCTGTAATTCCCCAGGTCTGTTGCTAGGCCACCTTTTGGAGGGGAATAACTGTAGCTGTTCTCCATTCTGCAGGAACAAAGCCTGTGGTTAGGCTATAATTGAAAGGGGTACTTAATGGTGATGCTAGTTCATGTTTTAGCTTGTTTAGAAGACAGCCTGTGATGTCATCTGGTCCCATAGAGGCCATGTTCTTTGTCTTGGAGAGGGCTTTGAGGACTTGCTCTTCAGATATGTAAGTTGGGTGGGGGGATTTGGAAGAGGGTGTGTTGTAAGTTAGGAGGAGATAGGGGAGTGAAGGGAGTGAAATGTTTGCCAAACCAATCTGCTAGCAGGTTTGCTACTTCTGTGGGATCAATGTGTGTGATACCATTGGCCACCAGTTCTGCACATGCTTGGATCCTACCCTTTGATTACATACGTAGCTGTAAAAGGCCTTATGGTTATCCTTGGCAGTACTTGTTAGGTTTCTGCAAAGGTGCTTTTGGAGGATTTGACAAGTTGTCTTATTTGACCGTTAAGACTGAGGAGGGTGCTTTTCCATTGTTGGGTCCTTGTCTGTGTATTTTTGGACAGCAACGTTTTGCATTTATTGTAGAGTTTGTTGATGCTGGAAGTCCACCATGGCAGCTTGATTTTACTTGGGGCACTGGCTTTGATTCTGTGTGGTACAGCCTAGTTTATACACTTGTGCAAGTAATTGTACAGGGCTTTAGTGTAACCTTGGGTGTCGTTACCACTTTCAGCGTGGGGTGGGGCTTGGTATGCATTTATACCTTCACCTAGGAGGGTATAGTTGCCTTGGTAAAGTTTCTTACTCTGATTTCACCCTTTGTGAGTTAGTGTCAGTTCGAAGGTGACTGATTTGTGGTCAGTTTTAACTAAAGGGGGTCCAACAGTTGCAGCAGTGCACCTGTTTGACATGTTGGTGAGGACCAGATATAGAATGTTTGTTCCTCTTGTCAAGAGTGTGGACAATTTGTTCCAGGGCATTTGAATTCATAAATTCAAGGAATTTTTGTGCTAGTGAGTTTGGGCTAGAGCATGATTCCCAGTTGATGGTGGGATAATTGAAATCCCCCATAACCGATATGTTTGGTAAAATTTGGATTGTCTTCAGTATGGTTAAGCAGGATTCTTGGGTGTAGTGACACATGAAGGGATATCTATAACTGGCTAGGACATGAATGGGGGTCTTACCCACCGTAACCTGGACCTGGAGTAACTCCATGGAGTTGTCCAGTCTTACTAGACGGGAGGTGGATTTATCTCTAATATAGAGCGAAACACTGCCTCCTTGGTTCTTCACACATTCATTTTGTGGCCTAAAAATGTGGAAGGCATTGTAGCCTTGCAGGGCTGGGGTACTGTCTGAGGTCTGTGCAGTCACAGAAACCTGGTTTAAGGCATCTACATCTTCCTAGTGATAGAGGTGCTTCCAGGGAGTGCAGTTTTTTGTTTAAGCTCCTAGCATTTAACAGCATGATTCATATTTTGTTCTGATTGGTTAATTTCATGTCAGTAATGTTTTTTTCGAGACCTTGCCTAAAAAAAGGCACTATGGGGGTGGCAGGAGCCTTTGCCAGCAGCTGAAAGCCTAGGGGTGCCAGGTGCAAACAGTCTGTGGCAAAGCAGTGAGGATTGTCGACCATGGATTCCCAGGCAGACAGGAACTGGGTCCCCTT
Organism: Protopterus annectens; assembly: GCF_019279795.1. NCBI lineage: Eukaryota > Metazoa > Chordata > Ceratodontiformes > Protopteridae > Protopterus > Protopterus annectens. The sequence goes on from NC_056746.1 coordinate 576,706,431, forward strand.
GGAATGACACTAATAACTAAGCCAGTTATTGAAATCGGTTATTTTTTGTTTATACTGTGGCATCATTCTAGGTGAGGGTAGTATGCTGCTCAAGGCTAGGGACATACCTGCCCTGGGGCACATACTTGGAGAGCTCGACCATGTCTCTCTTCATATAATCCTGCGAGGTACATTTTAAGTCATTCACACAAACATGAACTATGGCAGAGTTATAACGGTACTTGTTGCTGAGAGACCTGAGTGCATGTGTGATTTGGCGAATCGTGGCACAGGACAGGCAGCTGACTGTGACTTTCTCCGTGTCCAACCTGGTGAGTGGGACATCCAATCACAAGAAAATTTGTGTTTTGTGTTGCACCTTACGGGCTTGGTGTGTGAGACACCGGTGCTGCTGTGTGTCATGGATGCTGTGGATACTGTTAGCTGTAGCAGACTTGTGTTTTGGAGGTCTGTGGTGCTTCAGTAAGTTTCTCGAGGGAATCTCCATGTATGTGGATTTGCGTGTTTGATGCACGCTATGTGTATGAGTAGTGGTACTCTGTGAATATGTAGTGGTGGCTGTATTGATAAACTTCTCCATGTTACTGATGAGTGAGAGATGAATTCTAGATTCTTGGTGTAAATACATCACTCACAGCCTGTACTAGATTGTGTTATTAGTAGAGGGTTGTCTGAGTACATGAGGCAAGTGCTACACTGCCTCAAGACCCAAGTCAACAAGGTTGGCAGGAGAAACAAAGTAGTCCAACTGTCCGTAATACTAGATTGAAGACTGTTGTCACTAGGAGTGGCTTTTCAGAAGCTATCACGGAGGAGCTTGGCTAATAGATATTTCTGCCTGGGTTTAAGGCAAAATTTGTTGAATTTAACTGTTCGGCTTTGGAGCACAATTGCTCGGCAGCATGCAATGCAGAGCAAACAAGCAGAAAATGCAGGGCCTAAGTACCAGAAGCTAAAACTTGGAAAAAAAATCTAAACTAATTCAAAAGGACCAATGAGGATGCTTATTCCAAGCCCTAGACTGGCCTCCCAGTACCAGTTAGGTCCCAATAAACAACCTTCTCTCACAAAGGTGCAGATAAGATAGCCTGGAAAACGTGCTCAGAACAAACAAAGCATTACAAACAGTTCCAGAAGCAGCAGGCCTGGACATGGACTATGATACAAGCTACTAGCTACCCTAGTTTCAGTGAGAAACACTAGAGAATGTTTAACACAGCAGAAAAATAGCAGAGAGACACTGAGAAAAAGTGTTTAAAACGGCAGAAAATCAGCCAGGAGGCTCTAAAGAATGATTTAAACAGTTAACAGGTCAGTTAATTAAGTATTGTTTGGTGGGAAGACCAGAGCATGCAGAACAGATAACTTTAAAACAGTGAAAAAAATATTAAATACTGAAGCAGTGGAAGTGGCAAAAAATCTTGGTAAACAGTGAAAATAGCAATAAAATTTGATTTTAGAGGCACAGTGTAGCAGGCAATTGCAGTATAACAGTGTGGGTTAGTGTACAGTGAGTAAATACAGTATAAAAGTAGGCAGCAAGCAATAAAAAAAGTGCAGTAAGTAGTATAAATAAGCAAAGAAAAACAGCAAGTTATGTTTGTTTTTTTTAGAAGCTCAGAAGCCTCTAGTTGTCTGCCATCTCAGCTCAGAGTTGTGGCTTCATGCCCAACACTCCAGTGTCCTGTCTATTTCATCACATACCACCCACCCCAAAAGAAACCTGGATCAGACTCCTTTAGCCCTCTCAAATACCAAAAACACCAGTTCCATGGTCCCAATAACATTTACGTACTGCTTGTTAGTAAGAGTTAAGTACCACTCACCCAGACCTCTCCAAAAACTTTTCACTCTGGGTCTCTCTCAAAGGCAATGTCCCAGAAGTGTGAACAGCAGTCATAATTGTGTCACTACACAAGGGCGGCCCCTTGAGTGATCCCCAGGTGATTTTAGTCCTTTTAGTCTTTCTAATATTGTCTATAAAGATATGGAACACATTGTTGATGATCTAGTTAACAACAGTAAAGGAAAAGGTCTTTCCTTGGAGCACACTCTCTGGTTATGCTTTGACTTTGTTGTTGCTTTTGTTTTACTGCATTCTTTATTTTAGTTTGCCTTGTTTTGTTTACTGCTGCTGCATTAGCTGTACAAACCTTTCTACAGCCTTAATATATTTAATCTTCAGCTCATTTTTAACAGACTTGTAGTTTAGAATGCATTGTAAACAATGGATCTCTTTTATATTTTTGCTTCCTTTCATTTGGATGTGCACCTTAGCTTTTATTGTCCACTGCGGTATCCTTGAACTTTGCATCATTGTTCTTCACTGAACTTTTGCCACCATCTCTCTGTTTCTCATAGGAAGTTGTATATCACTCTAACTCCTCTGCTTTTGCTGTGGACTCTTACCACGCCTTGCTTTTCTTTAACTTGACATTGAATCGCGAAACCCTCGCACAACTCCTCCACTTCTTCTATGGACCCCTTTCCACACCATGCTTTTCTTTAACTTTCCACACCATGCATTTCTTTAACATGACATTGAGTTATGAAGCTTTCACACAACTCCTCCACTTCTTCTATGGACCGTTTTACACAACATGCATTTCTTTCATTTTGCATTGAGTCATGTGCTCCTTACACAGTTCATCTATCCGTGAACTCCCCTTCCACATCAGAAACTTCCAACATACTTGCATTTTTGGACTGTCGGCCAGGCCCTACTTAAAAAGCCTGCATTTCCTTTAACTGTAGCTTTTGTAGCAGTTCCTCTCTATCTGTAGTTATTAACTCTAAAGGTTTTTGTGACTATATTTGAGGCTAATAACAAGGGCTTTCAGGCTGACGTTTTTCTCATGGTTTTCAGTGAGGATTTTTAGTTCTGTGAACCATGTACATTACTGCCTAAACACCCAACAGGAGTAAAATTATATTTAATAAACCGGACAAGAGTTTGGCTGTTTAGGCATTGGTAGAAAGTAAAATAAAAAAAAGACTAAATTTTATCTGAAAAAATATGAGATGAAGTTCTATAGGCTTTACTTTTCCACCACAATTCACTCTCTACATTAGTAGAACTATAAAGCCAGCGGCATTTACTGTATGAGCTGGTGATCTTAGGAATGTACAGAACTGATGAAAGGGGGCACAGTATTATGGAGCTTTATCTCAGTGATTTAATAGATAGGTCAACCATGAATAATAATATGTAAGTAATTAAAAATAATTAGCAGTAAGCATCAGACAAGCAACATGTAAGAGTTGTTACTGTGGGGGGAGGTAGTATCCTGAGCTTTGTGGAATCCCATGAAGACCTGGGCATAACTGTAATATGTGGAATCCCATGAAGACCTGGGCATTACTGTAGATGCAGACCTTAAATTTCATATCACTCTTATAAGGAGCAGATAGAATATCTAATGAGGCTTATTGAAAGGCTGTTAAAGCCAGTATGTTGCCTCCCTTGTATAAATCGGGTGTTTGAAATGAAATGGAGTTTAGAGCAATGGTTTAGTGCCATTAAGAAGAAGCCTGGTCTGTAAAGTAGACGGGACTGAGTAAGGAGTACAAATTAGTGGACTAAGAGTTATAGAAAAGTCTAAAGAAATGAAGATGATTTTCCTTTGTAAAAAACTGAGGGGGAGATCTCATTTTGAGTTATTAAACCCTTGTTATGTCTCCAGGCATTTCTCATGGATCAGCCTGGCAACTCATCTAGTTGTATAATTCTGTCTCCTCGGTTTTGCACTAGTTAATTGTAAAACCATGTTACATACAATCCAAGAACACTGATAGACCCAAGGAAGGCACAACTCTCCAGGTTAAAAAATTTATTGTAGATCATAAGTGCTTTCCCAGCTACTGATGCTTCATCAGATAACAAACACATTGAACTGGAACTTGCTTTTAAGTAGAAAAGTGAAACAGTGTTAAATCACATGACCACCAGAAGATTATATCTAGACAGATGGAAGAGGTTCTGTATTTGGTCTAAGAAAAGAAGGCTAGACCCATACTCTGCTCCAGTTACAGCAGTTTTACAGTATCTGTCAAAATTCTTCGAAGATGGAGCAGCTTCTACCATACAAGTACATCTAGCGGCTATCTCTAACTTTCATCTCTCTTCAGTTATGCAAAACCTTTCTTAAAGGGATCTCTCTCTCATTAGGCCTCCAGTCAGATAACCTATAGAGTCATGGAACTTCACATTAGTTCTTCAGTCCTTAACTCCGCCTCCTTTTGAACCTACAGCAAAGCGTGACCTCAAATTTTTATCTTGGAAGTCCCTTTTCCTGGTAGCCATCACATCAGCAAGATGAATTTCAGAGCTTCAGGCATTATGCATTAAAATGCCCTATTTAATCTTCCACAAGGACAGAGTATCACTCCGGAGAAACCCATCTTTTCTCCCTGAAGATATTTCAGATTTTTCCATCAGTCAGACAATTGATTTTCCAGTATTTTTCCCAAATTTTACTAAATAAGGGGAATGCTGTCTAAATTCTTTGGAAGTATACAGACAACTGAGGTTTTATTTAGACAGAACCAAAGCAATACGTAAAACTGACCAGCTTTTCATTTCCTTCTCTGGACCTAGAATGAGAAATTCTGTCTCCAAGGTCACTTTAAATGGCTAAGGGACTGCATACGCTACATCTATTCACGTGCAAAAAAAACCTGTACCACAGAATGTTAAAGTGCACTCTACCAGATCTGTGGCAATGTCTGTAGCCTTCCATTCGAGAGCCTCTATGGATGATATTTGTGCAGCAACCACATGGTCTAACCCCCACACTTTTATTAATCATTACAAATTGGATGTGGTCTCCAGAGGGAGAGCTGCCTTCGGCTCCGTGGTGCTCAGGAACGTTCTTCCATAAGGGCCACCTAAGGAACACAAGGTAGCTGGGGGGTTTGTCCCATCAGTGATGAATGGAAAGAAGACCAACATCATCAGATAAAGAAGTTATGTGTTACCATAACGTTCCATATGTGTTGTTGATCTTCTTTCATTCATCACTTCCCACCCTCCTTCCCCCTCAAAGGCTCCTGGGGGATACTTTGGGTCCAGGTGGTGAGTTAGGGCATTTGCGCAGAAATGGCCTCTGCTTTACTAATACAAGACAGGCAAACTCAATCTGAGGTAACAGGGAGAAGGGCGCTATGGGTAAAAGCTTAGCTCGAGAGTTTTTTTGGCTGGCGTGAGCTTGGTATTAGGCCTACTTGGTTCCGAGGGCTAGGAACCGAACCCATCAGTGATGAATGAAAGAAGATCAACAACACAGATGGAACGTTATGGTAAGGCATAACTTCTTTTTTTAAACCCCTCGATATAAGCAGTGCAACTGCATAGTGACATAAATTCTGTTTAGTGCAGCAGGAGAAATATTAACTGTTGTTTATATGCTATTTATTTAGGCGTATCATTTTTATATTTCTGTAAATACTTCTGCAGCTCTACAACATAGAATTTCTTAGCCTCCTATGAAACCACAAAGCAGGAAGAAAAACAAATGCTGCTGTTTAATGGTTATAGGCATGTTTTAAAATGTTTGCATAATGTAAAAGTAATCAGTTTATCTTGATTCAACAAAACATCTTATGACTTGAAATCTAATGAATGCTATCACTGTAAATCTGAGGTTGTGCTGAACAGTTTACTGTTTATATTTAATAACACTTGCTGTGCTGAACATTTGTTTGTACTATTGAGTTTTTACCTTTGAATTGGTTAAAGGGCTACTAGGAAATTGCAGTGTAAATTTCCAGAACTCCAGCAGAGGCAGTGTTAAAAATCAGGAACTTTATTGTGTAGGGTAGTAGACAAGCATCGTGAAGTGAATTACTTCCCAATTAAATACTGAATAGTACAGTGGTGTGTTTTAACAAAGATCATCCTTTGTCTTTGAGTACCGCTAGACGATACCTGAAAGAAGGGTGTTATCCATAATGATACTGGCCAGGTTTATTATTGGACAGGTTTATGAGTGAATCCAGGTGGCATACTGGAGCCTTGCTCCCATTTCACATATTGTATATGTGTGCATGACTGGTGGAAGTCAGGAGAGAATGTGGAGTTGTAGTAACACTACTGTACTGCAGCCCTCTGCTCTAATTGTTTGTACTGTGTGCTCAGTGTAGATAGATGCAATTAAGGTGCTAAGACAGGGAGCTGAAACTTACATTTACCTGCTTTTGACCATTTAATATTTTAATTTTTATAAGAAGTTAGCAAAATGCTTTTACTTTTATAAGATGGTTAGCAAGTGCCCATAATATATGCACGTTATGTATTTTTTGCATTAAAGACATTAACTGTAATGCAGAAAAGTTATTCAGAATGCAAGTCCTTAACTTTCCATTGTCTGTGTATTTAAAACAATTCCTTTAAGATAGGAACTTTTGTTTTTTTTTTGTTTGTTTTATTAGGTTTAACATCCTTTTATCTCATTTGGGATTAGAAGTAAAATGTCTTTATTATCATTATTCTGAGGATTGTAACTTCATAGTATGAATTAAAATAAATCATAAAAGAATATTAATTTTAAATTTGTTTTAAAATTATTCTTTTTAACAGTATCAGTTTTAAGTTTTGTTATACTGTATGCCAAGTGTTTCTGAAGTCCTTTTGAAATTTTTTGAGATATATGCCAAATGTTTCTGAACTTCTTTTGAAATTTATATTTAAAAAAAAATCAAACTCTTAGTTGCTGTTCTGCCACAAGGGCAAGGTATCTACCTGTGCTGCCAACAATTCCACAATGGCAAGGTGCTCACCTGTTTTGCTGACAGTTCAAGCTCATGCAGGTTCCTGGGCAGTTGATCTGTGGTGGAGAGACTTGGCTTATAAGGATGGTGGGGCTTTGTGTATACAAAATATCTGTAGCTTGATGTTTAGTTTGTTTTACTCCAATTTTATCTAAGATTAATCATATTCTAAAAGAAAAAAGTTTTTTTTCATTCATTGCCTGTGTATTCTGTACCATGCTGCTGTTTCTAACACTAAAAGTTTTCATGTTATTTCCTAACATTCTATGTTTTACTGTGTTACTTTTCCTGGGCTGAGTCTGAAAATGGTTGGTTTGATCAGTGCACTACTTTGGTAAACATGTTTAATTACATTGCTTGCACCATTTCACTAGTTGTAACAGTTGTATTATATGGATACTCTTCTGTAGATTTTTATAAGCACTGCGCTAGCCCGAAAGTGGCCCAGTTTCATTGCTCACAAATTTACATAAATAATGGGATGTTCCTCTTGTATGAGTAATATAAATCTTGTGTGAACAGGTTGCATAGGACATTTGGGTGCATACTAAGTAAATGTTGTTTATATACATATATATTACCATGGCCTTCCTTTTCTAGAAGAAAAACAGTTTATTAAAAAGGAAAAGAGCAGCTGGATAAATAGCTGATTTTTTTTAAAAAAGTAATTACAAAAAAATAAAAGTCTGGCTTTTATTTATATTTTAATGTGTTTTTTCTTGCAGCATTATGGAGTCCTTAGAGATGTTGTTATCAGTGCCAACCCTTGTAAGCCACCTCTGTCTCTGTTTGTCTTGCATCGCCTGCTGTGTCGGCAGTACAAGGTGCTATCATCCATCCATGTGCACTCTTCAGTCAGTTCTGTCCCTGCACACCTTTTGAAGTGTTTTATGGAACAAACCAGGAGTTATTCACGTCAGGAGTACCAGCTGGGAATAACACTAATTTGGAAAGATGGTAGGTAAACGGTATGGTAGTATAAGTTCATTATGTAATGATTAATGAAGTATTAATAAAGTTAGTCACATTTGTATTGGTCAGAGAAGCAGACTAAATGCAGTGAAAATGAATTCTTCAGGGTTCACACAGTGATCGTTTTTATTTTTCTCCCTAATTTACCTATACCCCTATAGTGGCTGAATCAGGTCTGTCTTACTGTGTAGCAGGGAACTGACCTGTATTAGGTCAATCTTTTGGAGTAGGCATTAGTAGAGACTGGAACAAACAGGAATCGTGCTGTTTTGAGCCTTCTTATTGTGCTGTATATGTGCCTTGTGATATTGGTGCCATGTAAGCTGATGCTGAGTTCTTCAGTTGGCCTTGGCAGTTATATGCCACCCCTACATAACTAGCTATGATTCACATTTGCCACAGTCGCAATATTCTGCCAGAATGAGTTATAATTTTGGTTGTGTTTCTTTCCTCAGCTTCTTATAGCAATTGCATGTTCCTAAATTCTGTGCACTCATGTTGAGTAGCAGTCCTAAAACTATAGTGATGGTTAATGTTTGACAAGGTCATGGGTGTGTAGTTTGGTGTCTTCAGAAAAATGCCTTTCTTCCGAAGCTCCAAAAGATGATGTCTGTTTAACATAGGTTGCAACAGTTTGTTACAACAGGTCTGGGGGTGTGCGGAGCTAGAGAGGCTTTGCCCCTTAAAAAGAAGTAATGATTTTTGCATTTGGTTTTGTAGTTGTTTGATCGGCCTAAACTTGATTTGCACGCTCATGCAGTAATCTGTTTGACAGTCAAGAAGTTTTCATTTAAAGGCAGTCATTATGGGAGGAGAGAATTAAAAATGTTTAATCTGCTAAGGGTGGCATTAAAGGGGAGAGGAACACAGATATATGATACTGGTGGGCAGCAGTGGGGATGGAATGAACTAATATGACAAAAGTGCATTTGATTTATAGATTTAACAAAATGAGGAAAGGGGAGAGTATGTGTTTGTATTATGTACTGTAGTTCATAGGTTGATACTAGGTTATTAGCCCAGAGGCCCTTGTAAGCCTAGCCAAGAATTTCCCTCATGTTCCCACAACGTTGGCACCTGTTTCCCCTGGCCAGCAGGGACACAGGTGGGATCCTTGGGGTGTATTTTCTGTTTCCTATCCAGTTGTCCAGGTTCCACCTAAAGAGGACTAATGAGGTACTCTGCTTGACATGGAGTAGGGAGCCTATTCCACAGATGGGGGAGTCTTTGGGACTCAAATCTATCCCGCTAAAAAGTTCTTTTAATGTCACAGACCAGGTTGAGGCCTTGCGTGTGGGTTGCGCTAGTGGAGTTTGACTTACAGATATGCAGCAACTTCATCAAGGCTGGGTCTGAGATGGCCTTGTATGCCAGACACAGGTCACCTTTGAGCGGTCTGTACGAGACTGTGTAGAGGGACAGGGCTGTACGAGACTGTGTAGAGGGACAGGGCTTTTAGCCTATCTGTACAGGATAGGTGTTTGATACCCTGGATTTTCCTGGTCAGAAACCTCTGTGGTCTCTTCAGCTGCTGCAGGTGCTTGGCAAAGTACATGCCGAAGGGGACATTGTACTCGGCAATGGGTCTGATAATGGAGGGATACAGGAATGTTATGAATGCCTTGTTCCTGAATGAAATATCCTTACTTATGAGGTGGGCCATGTAGAAAGCCTTCCATACAACAGAGGCAATCCTTCTGTCTTTCGGCTTTTCCCGGTTAGGGGTTGCCACAGCAGAACTCCTGTCCGCTAATAATTGGCAGTGGATTTTTACAGTGCCGTGTTGCCAGCCCGACGCCCAGCCTTCAAAGAAGGCACGCCCATTCACGTACGCACCTACCTGCATGTCTTTAACGTCACTCGACCACGGGGAGGACATGCAGACTCCACACAGAAGGTGCTCCAGCCGAGAATCGAATGGGCGAACCTCTTGCTGTGAGGCGACAACGCTAACAGAGGCAATATGGTGGTCAAAAGTCAAGTTGCTATGAACCAGGGTGCCCAAGTCCCTTACGACTGATTGTGTCCTTAGTACATTGTTTTTAATGTGATAATTAGTGGGGACACCATTTTCTCCAAAGTGGATAGTGATGCATTATTTCTTTGTTCAGGTGCCTTTCACTTTAACAGTGGCCAGAGTATCAGTGTGCAGTATGATTAGATGGAAAATATGTTTTTAAAGTACTGTTATGTTTAAAACATTTATGAGGAAGAGTGGGAGAGTGGTTATGTAGGAGGTGGATGATCAGAAGATGGATTTAAATGTGACCTCTCTTCCCCTGATGCACACAGCCATTGGTAGTATGGGGAGCCTTTAAGGCATGTAATTAATAAGTGGACTGTGGGACATAAAACTGGGTCTGAAAGGACTACAGTAAACACACTTCTTGTCAGGAGAAGTGTTGGAATTGGAAGGCCAGCAGTAGAGTGAACCATGTCCCAGAGATAATAAGGCATGTGAAAACATAGGGAATTGATGGGAAAGGCAGTAGTCCAGGAATGTGAGAGTGTTAGGAACTGAGGGAAATGTATTAATGCAGCTTGTTGGATGGAAGAAGTCAGAAGGAGAATACCTAATATGAATAAAAAGGAAAAGTAGAATAGTTACTGATTTTTTTTCTGAATGGAGAGATGAGGTGGGAATGCGAGTTGGTAAATAGAACTTGAAACTGAAAATGATGAAGGGAACATTAGGAGTGAAGGAAGAGATAAATGGATTAAACACTTACAGAAGTTGTAGAGAAAAGCTATAAGATTAAGGGAATTGAAGTGGGACTGAGTACTCCCAACTTATGGTTTATAGGTTTCAAGGCAGATGTAGAAAAGACACAGCTGTGACTATGATGGGAAGAGGACTTGGGAACATATTCTTAAAAAGTGTCTTAGTTTGCCGGCCTTAGTGAAATGTGCTGTGAATGTCATCTGAAACCCATACAAGATGCTTGACATTCTTAGTTAGGCTAGTGAAGAAAACTCAGAAAGCACAAGACTAGCTAGATTCTGAATGGTCACATAGTAGACTGTTCTGTTTGTTTCTCGTTTCTTAGAAAGGTCAGTACTCCAACTGAAGATAGTTTTCTTAAGCAGTAATCCACAACTGTGTGTGGGTGTATCAGGATTTACCCATAGGGCAATTAAATAAAGCCAACCATGGGTAAATCCTAATATACCCACAAACAAGAGTGGATTATTGCTTTTATACAATGACATTATTTAAGAAAGAATTTGCTTACCTTTCTTTAATGTTTTTTTATACCTGGCACTTCTGTCTTCTTCCGTGTTGTCTTGTGTGGGCTGATGTACTGTGCATACATATGGGACTTCCATTCCCACTGTTGCACAGTATCTCAGTGCAGTGCAGGAGAAGCAAAGCAAAGTACAAAAGAGAATCTCCATTGCTGTTTTTTATGTTTTAAAAGTCAGGATTTTATGAGGTACAATTGAGAAATACAAGGAAACTGTAGGTGTATTTCTGTTTCTTTGGCTTTACAGAATATACCTGTTTTTTTGTGTATTTTGCTGTCCTCCCAGCATATGCCAGTGGAAAGTGTAGCCACTCAGTTGTACTTAAGCAGCAGGACTTTTTTTTTCCGTTGGTATATGCTGTCTAATCATTGTGTTCAGTTTTGAACAGCAGTGAGCAGTCATTGTATAATTATTAATTTAACTACACATTTCTCATTTTATGCTAATTAATGTTGTAGTCCTTGGGTAATAGACTAGGATAAAAGTAGTATAAAAACACAAATTGGAAGAAAACATTTCTTATATTTGGGGGATTGTCATAAATGACAGTTGAGGATTATGGCCTTATGGACAAGTAGTAGTGTATCAAGAATTTAAATGGTGGAGCCCTTTATTCTGTGTTTTTTTTTTATTTGTTTTTTTTACTTATGAATGCAATCTAGATATATATTTTTTATTTGGACATTTTGCTAACAAAAGATTTTACGAATAATAGATATTGCAATTATTGTAAAATTATTTACACTGGGAATATGCTCTCTAACATCAGGAGAAGTATTCTGACCAATGCACTGGCTAAACATATTCATGAGTTCCCAGGACATTGACTTAAATATATGGCAATTGATACAGTCATACCTAATTTAAGGGGTGGCCCTTGGGCATTAGATTTGGAGAAAAGGTAGCCAATTTGGTAGATTTAATTGCATGCATATAGTTGGCCAGGTATTGGTGATTTATGTTCTATTTCTTGCCTGCTAAAATTGAGAGCATGGGATAGATAATTTAGACCCCTTTAGATTATTACCCCTTGGCTGTTGAACCTACATGCATGATTAATGGTGCTTGAATTAGATTTATTCTTAATGGTCTTTCCAAATTAACTTATTAGTAATGATATAGCCTATAGATTTCTCCACTTAGGATTAATGTTAGTTTTTATCTGGTTTGGATTTTTGACATGTCTTCTTCTTCTTTCGGCTTTTCCCGGTTAAGGGTCGCCACAGCAGATCACCTATCTGTTCATGATTGGCAGTAGAGTTTTACAGTGTCGCGTTGCCAGCCCGGCACCCAACCTTCCACAGAATGCACATACACGCACGCACGCATGCCTAGGGCCAATTTAGAGTGTACAATTCACCTACAGCATGTCTTTGGGATGTGGGAGGAAACCGGAGCACCTGCAGGAAACCCACGTGACCACAGGGAGGACATGCAGACTCTGCACAGAAGGCACCCCAGCCGAGAATCAAACCGGAGAACCTCTTGCTGTGAGGCGGCAACGCTAAACACTGCACCACCTATATTTTTACATTTTTATAAGTGTGTGTGTGTGTGTGTGTGTGTGTGTGTGTGTGTGTGTGTGTGTGTGTGTATGCGTGTAGTAAATTTGGTTATATGTTTTTGTATATAACTTTGATGTTGGAGAATTATTGATTTATTTATATATGTCTATACTTTTATTTTCGTGGATGTGTCAGGGTGTTATCTTAAATTGTTTTATAGAGCTTTAAAAATTATGATACTTGAATGTCATAAATTAAAAGTGGTGTTTATGTATGTATATTGAAGAACAGTGCGCTTAGAACTTTGAGTTTAATGGGGAAGTGGGCGTTGTATCATTGAACCAATCATGTCAAGTCTTACAGTTTTTAAAGTAGATTTTTTTTGTATTTATTTATCTGATGAACCAAGCAGACCGAAAAAACACAACTGAATAAACAAATAAAAGGCGAACTGGAACACGATGAGGGACAACTTTAAAATAAAAATGAGGTTTAATAAATCCCGTTTAGACCTATAGTTGACGGGAGGGGATCCATTACCCATGCATGTGCTAAATTTGTGGACAACATCATAAAACCTTTTATTGAAAGTGAGGCACATATCTGTAAGGATTCTTGGTCCTTTCTGGAGGATATTAGTAAACAAAGATATACCACCGATGCAGTGTTCTTGACTATAGACGTCAAGGACCTGTATACTGTGATACCTCAGGACACAGGACTCTCTTGGGTGAGGGAATTTTTGCTGGCCAAAAAAGTCGAAGGGAATACCATCTCCTTGGTTGAGACCTTACTCGATTTGGTACTATCCAATAATTTTTTTATGTTTGAAAATGATTTTTATCTTCAAACATCGGGTGTAGCCATGGGCTCCCCTTGTGGGGGCACTTTTGCCAACGCAGTAATGGCACATAGGGAGGCTGCATACCTTTTTAAGGATGAAGCATTTCAAAAATATGTCACCTGGTACACTAGGTACCAGGATGACATATTTTGTATCTGGGAGGGTGACAAGGACCTTATTCCCCCATTTATTGATAACATCACTAAAACGACAGAGTTTCTCCAGTTCACTTTTAAGATTGCTGAAATGGAGATTAACTATCTTGACATACTCCTTATTAAGGATACAATTAATCACAGATATAAAAGTGTCATTTATAGAAAGCCTACATATTCAAATTCTTTACTGCACTTCTCCAGTAACCATCCATATCATCAAAAAAGATCTGTCATTAAAGGGCAGATTGTTAGGGCAGCACGGATGGTAACTGACGAACAGGACTTTCATGCAGAATGTAACAACTTAAAGAATTTGTTCAAATCTAGGGGTTATCCAACCAATTTGATTACTGGTATTATTTCTGAAGTTTCACGTAAACGACATGAAGGTTACTTTCTTCCCCTCCTTCAGACTAGTAATAATGTAATTCAAATGGGTCATATTGCTCAAGACACTTCACTTGTTAGGGGAAACCTTAAAAGTTATAAGACAGATAACAACATTTACTGTACTAGCTTTTTGCATACCTTCTCCTTGGAACACCATCAAATCAAGGAGATTTTTAATAAAAACTGGGAGGTAATAAAATTTGATAGGAATCTCAGTAACACATTAGGTAATAAACCTAAGATAACCTATAGGAGGGGGGACAATTTAAAAACTATTTTAGAAAGGTCCCAGAATAAACCTTGTTTTAGCCGACCACAAGGTATGTATAAGTGTGGAGCATGTTCCCAGTGTAAACACATTAAAGTTGGAACACACTTCCTGATTAATGACAAGAAATATAAAGTTAACAGACATTATAATTGTGAATCAAAATCTATTGTTTATGTGGCCTTGTGTAACCACTGTAAAGCATTCTATATCGGAAAAACTGAGCGTAAGCTCAAAACTAGAATATACGAACATATGTATGCTATTGGCAAACACGATACTAACAACGCCCTAGCTAAGCACATAATTGAACACAGTGGGCACACTTTCAGTTTTTCTGTGTTACAGCAAAGAACCCCTGAAATAAGAGGTGGCCCATGGCAAATTCGTCTAGAAATTGACGAATTAATGTGGCAGATTCGAACAAGAGCCCATTTAATGCCAGGTATCAATGACGCACTTTCAATTAAATGTGTCCTTAAGTGGCTTTCTTATAAAAGGTAAACTGGATGCACTTTACTACTTTTACATTTTTAGTCGTTTAATGTAACTTGGGAGGAAGTGTCACTTTACAGTCCCCTACCAGCATTATAACATCCTAAACCAGTATGTATGTATTTAATTTTTCCTCATGGTTTTGCATTCTTGTACATACATGTATATACACATTTTTTAATGCTGTTTGTGGTCGTATGGTTCAGCCATTAACTAGGAGGATTGATTTGTATTATTGTATTCACTTGCAGTTTTTTATGGAAATGTAAAGCTAGGTAAACAGTTTCTAATTTATAGTTAGTTCGGTGATGCATTTTGAATGATCTTTGTGGCTATCACCATCACCTTTTTAAGGTAACCTTGGATACTAATTAATGAATAATGCATTGTGTTTTAATTGGATCTTAACAAACCCTTGTTTATATAATATTGTATCATGCCTTGTTTTGCTGTTTGTCTGAAGAAGGCAAAATATTGATTTTGCCGAAAGCGCTCACTTTCATCTGGATTTATTAAACCACATTTTTATTTTAAAGTTGTTCCTCATCGTGTTCCAGTTCGCCTTTTATTTATTTATCTGATGAAGTTCAGTAAGTTTGATGAAAGTGCTTATTGTATTTTCATTTTTATTTTTTGGTGTTAATAAACTTTTGAATGTATACCTTTTGTATTTGTTTCACGTTTTATATTTGTATTAGCGTCTTGGACCTCCTTCAGCTCCGTAGGTTTCTTTTGAAAGCCACTGCAGAAGGTCAGCAGGATGCCGATAAATAAAAATCCCAGTGTTCTGTATACCAACTTCATGATGATCTTTTTTTTTTTTTTTTTTGGATGGCTGCTGTCTGTGGTGCAGTAGTTTGTGTATAACTACTTTCTAAGCTATAAAACCCTTACTGCTACTACACTGTTTTTTTTTTCTTCTAATGATTGTAGTACATGGGAGAAGTAAATCTCTGCGCACTACAAAGAGTTATCGGTTCTTTCTGATCATAATCGGTTCTTTCTGATCATAATCTGAGAAGTTATGTTTTTGACATCCATGTCTCAAACACACAACACCCTGCTTATGATCAGAGACCTAATCACAGTCCTCCTCCTTGTGTGTTAATCCTGCTCTGGTATTAATATGGGCTGTGTTTGATAAGTGTTTAATAACATGTATGCGTTGTAAAACTGATTACTTGCTTTATGAACATAAAGTACATTGGTTGTTAGTGTGTTTTCTATATCTCATATATGTTAGCCCCCCCCCCAACACACACACACACACACACACACACACACACACACACACACACACACACACACACACACACACACACACACACAGACACACACACACACACACCCTGTAATTGTTTCAGCATCGGCAACACCTCGTTGTTCGGGGTCTGCTCTCCTGGGATAATTGATCAGAGTCTAGCCGTTAGCAAACATCATTAACCTGTCATGTTGTAGTTTGTGAAAGCATGGTAAGTAATTTTGTTTACTGCTTTATCTTTCATAAGTGCTGCAGTTATTGAAAGCTGATGTAAAACAAGCCAGCAGTTTCCTGAATTAATTGTTAGAAATGCATAATGGAAAAACAGATCTGATGTCAGTTTTCATTCATTCCTCAACACATGGTTCGGATCTGATCCTCTGACCCAACACAGATGCTGTTTTACAGCTTGTGGAAACCACAAAATCTCAAGCTCCTCCCTTACCCATAATCCTCTAGCCCCCTCCTTCTCCAGATCTCGTTTGGCGCCATTGGGAACAGACGTGGTCACTACATCTCTCGAGCAAATCTTGTTTTTTCTTACAAACGATAAGTACTTCTTTATCTTTTTGATACTCCTAATTACTATCCTCCCTTTACCCTTTGTCTTACCTATCTGCTGGTAACTTCCCTTTTTTTCCCATAGTTTTTCTGCCATAGTTGGTAGTTCCTTCTGACTTTGCCATTTATTGGCACATTTCTTTTTACCATTGCTGTTATAGCTTTTCCCTTATTTGTCAGTATTTCTCCAAATTACCATTGTTGGTAGTCCTTTTATACCTTCTACCTCTGTGCTTAAAAAAAAAAAAAACGGTTTGCTATCTTTCTAGATTTTCTTAGTGTTTCTGCTTACTCTGTCGTTGCTAGTAAGAATCATGGCAGATAAACCTTTAAGAAATGTAATAAATGTGGGCACAAGATTCCCCTGACGGATGCTCATTCATTTTGTTTTTACTGCTTAGGACCTGAACATATACAGGCCTCCTGTTCCATTTGTAGCTCTTTCAAGCCAAGAGCCCTTGTGGATTGGAAAAATAAATTGATTCTTAAAGGCCTCATTCCTTCTGCCTTAGGAGAATCTCTTTCAGAAGCTCAACTCTCCAAGCCTGACAAAAAGGAGGCAATAAAGAAACCTTCTGAATAAGCTGGCTCATCTTTGTCTTCTTCAGATCCAACCTCGGAGCCTAAAAAGAAGATTAATAAAAAAAGTCTTTGAATCTGACACTCCACAAACTGTTGGACCCTACCACTGCAGACACCAGGTCCATTTCTGCAGATCGTACTCTCTTGGAGCTGAAACTTTTACTCAAACCAGATATGTATCATCTCTGGATCCATTCCTATCTCGGCTTCCATTTCCCTTCCTGGAAGGATGTCGTTCTACCTCCATCGCCTCTTCACATTCGTCGAGAAGCTTTACAGAAGTGGACATGGCTTGAATGATAAGGAAGATTCTTTTGAAACAAATTCTCCCAGCTCCTACCCCAGTGGGTCCGGAGTCCATAACTCGTATAACTCCAACTATTCTGGCTCCTTCTCCAATCCATCCTTTGGTTTCGGAGCACTTGGGTCCGAGTATCTGGGTGCCATCTGCTTCAGATCCAGGAATACTTGTATCATCAGATCTGATGCCTTCTCTGAGTTTATTGGCTCTAAGCATGTCAGAGTTGGAGAGTTCTTGGACCTGAAGCTTCGTTGTTGGATGGGGGGGGGGTAGGGTCATCTATGAAGTTCTTGCAGCCATCTCTGCCTCTCAAGAACCTCGACATTCAGTGGCTTGGTTGTGACTCCTCCCTCGAGGGTGGTGCCTTTCTCCCTGGTGCATTCTGCCTTTGAGGTGGTGGAGTTTTCTCGTCTAGAGATTAGATGCCCCCAGATCTTCCTTCTGGTTCTCAGATGTGTTTGTGTCATGAGCCACAGCATTCTAACCCCCAGGGGCAGCCAGCCCAAAGTATCCAGGTGACCCCCAGAGGGCATCATTTCTTCTGATACTTTTCTGGAGCATCCCACCAAGGAAGTCCCTAGGAAGAGGAAGTACAAGAGGAGGCACTTGGACTCCCCTCAGGAGTCTGTCATAGAAGGTACAGATTTCAGTGAAGGGGTAAGGGTCCCCAAGATCACCGCCTAACGAAGTCTCATTTGGAGACATTTTAGAAATCCTCAAACAGAGGAGTGGTTGATCCTCTGTCAACCCTTTTCAAGAGCAATCTGTACTCCTGGAGGCTTTTGTTGCTGGTCCATCTAGTTCCTGGATGACTCCGCCCACTGGTGAGCTTGTTGATTTGATCTCTCAGCGGGTGTGGAAGAAACTAGATTCTGTAGAGCCAGTCCCTGAGAGACCAGATAGATCCTGCCACCCGACCTTAGTTCCCAGTGCCTCTGTCGAGTAGAGCCACTGGAGTTATCCCCGGAGTGAATTTTCTATTTCCCATCCACTCATCAAGATTTCTCTTGAAGAGGGCCAGTGAGGTGCTCTACTTGACATGTATGGGAAGTCTATTCCAGAGCATGGGCAGTCTCTTAGCTATGAACCTGTCCCTCCAGCATGTTTTGTTGATTGTGGTAATAAGGTTGAGGTCTCTGGACCATGTGGTACAGAGGGATTGGGATTTCTTTAGATGTAGCATTTCTAACAGAGCTGGGTCAGACATTGCTTTGTAAGTCAAGCAGAGATCATCTCTAATTAGGCGATATGAGACAAATGGGAGTTTTTTTGAGTCTGTCCATATAAGACAAGTATTTAAGGCCTAGGACCCTCTTTGTGAGGTACTTTTGTGGCCTCTCCAGTTGTTGCAGGTGTCTAATGAGGTGCATGCCAAATGAGGTATTGTACTCAATGAATGGCCTAATGAGGGAAGAGTGGAGGTAGACAATGAGCTCTTTTTCTTCCTGAATGCAAAACCCTTAGTAATGAGATGTGCCACATAGAAGGACTTTCTGACCACAGTGGCAATGTGGTGGTCAAAAGAGAGGTTGCTGTCAACCTGTGTTCCCAGATCTCTTATAACCCCTTCTGTGTTCAGTGGACTACAATCGATGTGGCAGTTTCAAGGGAACTGGGTTTTTCCCAAGGGGGATGACTACACATTTTTTGGCATTGAGCTTAAGGCCATGGTTCTGACACCAGGCGTTGGTCTCAGTGATTGCAGCTCACTTCATACTGCAGGGATTTTGAGTGTTTCCATACCTAGACGACTGGATCCTTACTGCCTTGAGCAAGCATCTACTGATAGTAGCTCGAGACTATGTACTACAGACTTGTTCCAATTTGGACATCACAATCAACCACAAGAAATCTCAACTTCAGCCTTCTCAGTCCCTAGAAATCATAGGAGCTAATTTCAACACAACATCAATGATAGCATGTCTGGCCTTAAAGAGGGTTAACGCCATTCGTTTCCAAGTCTACAGATTAATTCAGAGTTCATTGCTACCAGCCCCCAAGGTATTACAGACCCTATACTCCATATCAGCAGTGATAGTTCTGCTTCCACTACCAAGGTACCATATGAGAATTATACAATGGACATTGGCAACCCAGTGGTCCATTTTCATCAACCCTTGTCTACCAAAATCAACATAACTCAGGCTTGCAAAATGTTCCTTTGGTGGTGGATTCACTGAGATCAACTTTCTCAAGGTCGTCCATTCATCCTCCACCAATCCAAGGCCATAGTGATAACAGATGCTTCCCAGGTAGCGTAGGGGGGAAGACTGTTCAAGGCACGTTGTCCCCCGAAGAGGCCAACCTGCATATCAGTGTGCTGGAAATGAGAGCAGAGCTCCTAGCATTGTAGGCATTCCAAGACTCTCTTCTCCCTTCTGGGACTATTGCAGTTCAAACAGACAACATGTCTGTAGTGTGGTAAATTAACAAACAAGGAGGAACCAGATATTACCCCTTGTGTCGAGAAGCTGTGAATGTGTGGCAATGGGCGATCTCTTCAAATCCATTTCTGATAGCAACCCATATAGCAGGGAAATCCAGTGTGATAATAGACAAGTTGAACAGGTCCATACAATTATCTCACGAGGGGTCTCTCAACACAGAAGTGGCAGAGATGATATTCTGCCAGTAGGGCCAGACATGCTGCGACCTCTCTGCATCTCCCCTGAACAACAAATGCAGCAGGATGTTCATCGTGTTTCACTGTTGCAGTCATTACAGTTGGGTTATCCTGCTGGCAGGCTACCCGCAGTCGGCCTGAGTTCCAAAGTCTAGGTCCGGCGTCGGTTGCTGTCACCTTTTCCCAGACATCAGTGCGCCAGGGGTATATAAGATGCAGCCGACGCCATTTTCTTCAGTCTTTCTTGCCGAGCGGTGCCCGAAGCAACAGCAGTTCGCAAGTGCCGGTCGGCAGACTCCTGAAGTTTTCAAATTCGAATTTCAGATCCGAAGTCTTCATTAAAGCTAAGTACCCCGTTGGGGAAACTTTTTTCTTGCTCCAGACCTTTGTCAGAAAAAGTTAATAACTGTATTTCTTGTGGGAAGCAAATTACCTCATAAGGATTTTCATTCTTATGTATTCCTTGCCTAGGCCCTGACCATAACGTTGCTAGTTGTCGGTTTTGTGCTAGATTTAACCAATGCACTATTAAGCGTCAGAACGATTTTGCATTTCATTACTTTGGCAGAAAATTTAATTATATAATGCCATCGGATCAGCCGACTACGGGAGTTTACAAAAAACAAAAAGAAAAGGACAAGCATCTGAGATCCAAAACCGATGACAAGGCTTCTTCTAGGCCTTTCGCCGGTTCTCAGTGAGGCACTTTCGCAGCCCCTGATGCCAGCTACCTCAGAGCCACAGGCCGCTTCCGACTCCCACGTGGAGCCAACTGGGCCTCTGGAAACTCAAGGTATTGGGCACTAGGAAACTATTCCCTCAGATGGGTCCGGAGCCGCTGAGCAAGCATCGGCTTCTGAGGGTGTTTTCAGGCCTACACAGTTATATGTGAAACCTGCTTCAGCTACAAAGACTAAAGCAGCTCTAAAGACAAAGAAACAATTACAGCATTCACCTGGACAGGCCTCCATGCCTAAAAAACAGATGCTTGAAATGGCCGAAGACCTTATTACTTTGATCAGGGGTTCCCATCCCCCTCCTGAAAAGAGGTCTACGCAAGAGTTAGAATATGAATCTTCAGACCAGGTTTCCATTTCCTCTGATTCCTCCTCTGAACAGGATTACTCTGCTCCTCCCTATGAGGATTCTGATGCTGAAGAATCTATCCCTTCAGCCCCTCCTCCTGAGGATTATTCTTTTGGGGAAACACTGCATACTGTGAGGGAACACTTCCATTAGGAGAGCCAAGATTACTCAGAATCCAAGAAAAGGCTCAGAGATGTCCTTTTTATTGCCCCAGCACAGGCCCCTTGCTATCCCGCCTGTTTTAGACATTGTAGATTATGTATTTACAGACTCCAGTTTTTCTCCAGACTCTCTACCACCAGCCCCTGTTAAGCCAGACAGATACTACAGGGTTCCTGATTCACATAAATTTCTCTATAAGAACCCTGCAGCTGACCCAGAAACCATCTCTCAGGATCCCAAAGGGGTCAAGGCTTCTACGGCAAAAACCCTATCCCCTCTGATAGGGATTCGAGGGCCCTAGACAGATGGGGCAAAAAGATTTATACCTCTGCTACCTTGGCTGTAAGAGCTTTAAATTGCCAATTTCATATGCTTAAGTATCAGCAATATCTTGTATCTTTGCTTAAACAGAAAATGCCAGCAAATACAGAATGTGCAGACAATAAAGAAATGCAGGATTTATTGCATGCAGCTGAACAAGTTGGAAAGCATACTTTGCAATGTGGTTTTGATTCTCTTGAGGCCTCCTGCAGGGCCGCTGTTACAGGTTCTGTCATTAGGAGGCATGCTTGGTTAAAAGAACAAAATTTGCCGGATCATGTTAAAGCAAAACTATTAGACGCTCCTTTACAGCATGATACTTTGTTTGGTGCTAAAGAGGTGTTGAAGAAAATGGAGGGCAAGGCTAAATCTATGCAAACAGTCAAGGATTTCTTGCAGGTACAGCCTCCCAGATTTAGCAGGAACTGGCCTACAAAAAATTGGTCCTTTCCAGTGTCAGATAGAATACAAAGGGGCAGATACAGACGCCCCAGAGGCAGATCACAGCCCCAAGGCTCATACAGGCCAAAACAATGGGTTGATTCTACCTCCCAAGAGCGGAGAGGAAAAATCACAGCCATACAGGAAACAGTCTCAATGACTTTCCACTTCCAGCACCAAGCACTTATCTTTTGGCAGCCCCTTTGGGGGGAAAGCTAACACTTTTTTCACAAAATTGGCACATGATCACCCAGGACAAATGGGTTCTAAATATAGTTTCACAAGGCTACAGGTTCCACTTTCACACCCTGCCAAGGCAAAACAGTATGCCAGACCTGCCACGCAATCAATGGGCAGAGGCACAAAAACAAGTTTCATCCCTCATGGACATGAGGGCCATTCAATAAGTACCAGAACAAGAGCAGGGTCACGGATTCTATTCAAGACTTTTCTTGGTACCCAGAAAAGACAAAGCCCAGAGACCAATACTGGACCTATCTATTCTAAACCCATATCTGGATATTCCAAAATTCAAAATGTTGACTCTACAGCAGCTTCTGCCCATGTTGGGCAAGAAAGCTTGGCTTGTGACTTTAGATCTAAAAGAGGCATACCTGCATGTCCCAATCAGACAAACCTGCAGAAGATACCTCAGATTCAAAGCTGGCTCAATGCACTACCAATTCTCTGCACTGCCCTTTGGCTTGTCTACTGCGCCCAGGGTCTTCACAAAATGGCTGGCACCAGTAATTGCATTTTGCAGACAAAAAGGAATACAAATATATCCTTACTTGGACGACTGCCTTATTCAAGAGGAGAACAAGGACATTCTACTACAGCATCTGGCGTTTGTAAAAAGATTACTGACAAGTCTAGGGTACACAGTAAACGAGAAGAAATCAAAACTCATACTCTCTCAAGAGAGAATATTCCTGGGTGCAAGCTTAAATACAACTGCCCAGATGGCTTATCTCACGCCAGACAAACACAGACAACTGACTACTTATTTCAAAATGTTGGCAACAAAGACCCAGTTATCTGCAAGAAAAATTCTGCAGGCCTTGGGTTTCATGGCATCCTGCATTCTGCTAATTCCATATGCAAGACTGCATATGAGGAAACTTCAATGGTATATAAAAAGTGTTTGGACTCAACATTGCCACAGCCTGGAAACAGTAATTACCCTCATTCTCTGCCTGCAACAGGAGTTTCGATGGTGGGCAAAAGCCTGTCACCACAACACGGGACAGCCATTCACCTTAAACACAGCCAGGCAGACATTAACAACAAATGCATCAGATTACGCCTGGGGGGCCCATATGGCAGGAAGATGTATTCAGGGCACATGGTCCGCAAGTCAAATGCATCTACATATCAATCGGAAAGAGATGCTAGCTGTTCAGAATGCCCTAACAGCCTTCAAGGATCAACTTCATCCAGGACAACTACTAATAAAGACGGACAATACTACAGTCATGTGGTACATAAACAAGCAGGGAGGCACACATTCCTACCCCCTCTGCAGGCTAGCCATGACCTTGTGACACACAACATTGACTTACCAAGTACATCTGCAAGCTCAATTCCTGCCAGGAAGGAAAAATACTCTGGCAGATGAACTAAGCAGAAACCTAATGGATCCCCACGAGTGGAAATTGGATCCACAAATCTTCAGCATGATAACAAGGACCTGGGGATGCCCGGACATAGACCTATTTGCCTCCCCTCACAACTACCAACTACAAAGATTCTGCACAAGGACTTATCACAAGCAAGCATGGAAAGTGGATGCTCTGTCTTTCAGCTGGAAAAATCTAACAGTATATGCCTTTCTTCCTCTGCCTCTCCTCCCCAAGGTACTCCTCAAGGTCAGACGAGAGAAACCAAAAATGATACTGATTGCCCCAGACTGGCTCTGCCAGCACTGGTACCCAATCCTAAAGAGCTTGTCTCACTGCCCAGCCTGGACATTACCTCAAATTCCTCACTTATTGACCTAACAAGACAGTCAGATACTGCACAGCCAACTCAAAACCTTAAACCTGACGACATGGCAGATAATATAGCCTCTCAAGGCACACCTCTCTCTAAGGCAATGATGGATTTTATTTTGGAGGCCACGAGGCCTAGCACCAGAAAATCTTATGCAGACAAATGGAAGAGATTCTGTGCTTGGAACCAAGCACAAGGTATTGACATGATTGTTCCAAATATTCCTCAGATTTTGCAATACTTAACTGAGATGCTGGGTAAAGGCCTTTCCTTTTCATGAATTAAAATTCATGCCTCTGCCATTTCAGCTCATTACAATACAGAACCACTTATCTTTTCTTATCCGTTACTGAGGCAGTACCTCAGAGGGGCCAAAAACATAAGACCTCCAAGGAGAGCACCAATACCTGCATGGGACCTCAGCTATGTCTTGGAAAACTCATACTGCTTCCATTTGAGCCAGCCTCTGCAGCTGACATAAAATTCTTATCCTGGAAAACAGCTCTGCTCCTAGCAATAACCTCCGCTAGAAGAGTCTCAGAGTTACAGGCACTCATGGCTGTGGACCTTTTATAATTTTCCATCCTGACAGGGTTTCGCAGAGGACAAACCCTACATTTATGCCTAAGGTACTGTCCAGTGTGGCCCTTAACCAAACAATTCATTTGCCTACTTTTTATCCAAACCCACAGAATAAGGGTGAGAGAATTCTGCATTCTTTGGACATTCACAGACAGCTACGCTTCTACTTGGACAGAACTAAAGCTTTCAGAAAGCCTCATCAACTTGTAGTGGCATATGCTGCAGCATCACAAGGAAAGCCTATCTCAAAAAGCTTTAGTGGATAGGCCATTGCATTCGTTTCTGCTATTCACAGCATGGCAGATCAGTGCCTAAGGGCATTAGGCCACATTCAACCAGAGCAGCAGCCACTTCAGCAGCCTTCCTCAGAGGAGTACCAATGAAAGAG
Organism: Protopterus annectens; assembly: GCF_019279795.1. Taxonomy (NCBI): domain Eukaryota; kingdom Metazoa; phylum Chordata; order Ceratodontiformes; family Protopteridae; genus Protopterus; species Protopterus annectens. The sequence continues at coordinate 576,731,377 of NC_056746.1, forward strand.
ATCTTAGAGGCTGCAACTTGGAGTTCAGTGCATACCTTTACAAAGCACTATCACTTACCTCTCTACTCCAAATCCAGGGCAGGCTTTGCCACTGCAGTTTTGCAGGGCCTTATAGCCTCTCCTAATCCTATTTAGCTCCAGCCTCCCAACCTTAGCTTTGGGATTCAACCCAATTGTAATGACTGCAACAGTGAAACACGATGAACATAGTACAGTTGTGTACCTACCATAAATGTAGGTGTTCAAGTGTATTCACTGTTACAGTCCAGGTTACTATCCCACCATCCCACTTTTTTCTTTGCTGGGACCTATCTGTACTTTTCTACTCTATACAACCTATGTGGTGTATTTGCTTGTAGATGAAGGAAAAGTTGTTTTTTGTGCATACATGCTTATTGGCATAATTTAGCCTACCTTTTTAGGGGCACCTGACATCTGGGGCAAGAAAAACTGAAGAAAATGGCATCGGCTGCATCTTATATACCCGTGACGCACTGACGTCAGGCAAGAGGCGACAGCAACCGACGCCGGACCTAGACTTTGGAAATCGGGCCGACTGCGGGTAGCCTGCCAGCAGGATAACCCATTTGTAATGACTGCAACAGTAAATACACTCTAACATCTACATTTATGGTAGGTACACAACTGTACTTTCCTTGCCATACTCCCTCCGCCGGGGAAGTCACTGAGAGACACTCTCCTTCACGACTGGCCCCCAGGTCTCCTTTATGCTTATCCTCCAACCTCCTTAATCCCCAAATTCCTACAGAAAGCATCTCAATTGAAGAGCAAAGTCATCCTCATTACCCCTTATTGGCCTCAACAGATTTGCTTTCACTTCCTTTGGTCTCATCTAGTTTACCCACCTTGGATTCTGGATCCATTAACAGACCTTCTGCCTCACCCAGCAGATATGACTCACGCAGACATCTAGGTCCTCAAATTAACTGCATGGTATCTCCAATTCCATTGATAGACGGCCAAAACTGTTATCTCTAGTGCGCCACATTCTTTATTTTCTCACAAGGCTTCAAGTAAAATCTAAAAGAACAAATGGAAAAGATTTGCCCTTTGAGCACAACTGCATGACATGGACCCTTTTTCAGCACAAGTACATAAGATGCTTAAATTCCTGACTTCCATTTTCAGTGAGGGGGCTAGTCCTTCTACAGATAAGGTTCAGCTAGCTGCTACCTCTAATTTCCATATTGGAGTTGGTTAATTCTACCTTAGCATCTTCACGTCTTTGTAAAGCCTTTATAAAAGGAACCTTTTTACTAAAGCACCCCTTCAAGGGCCCTACTCTACCATGAGATCTTTCCATAATGTTATAGGCTCATAGGTGTGTACTAGGCTAATGGCCCTGGAGCCTTTACAAGCCTAGATCAAAAAACTGCCCAAGCACTGTGTCACCTGATGTTAGTTCACAGTGCCCTTATCCAATAGGTCAAATGGAGTGATCCCTGAAGTGAACTTTCTGTTACCTATCAACTCATCAAGATTTCTCTTGAAGAGGGCCAGTGAGGTGCTCTGCTTGACATGAATGGGAAGCATATTCCAGAGTATGGGCAGTCTTTGGGAGATGAACCTGTCCCTCCGACTTATTCTGTTAATTGTGGTAATGAGGTTGTGATCTCTGGAGTGTGTGGAGTGGGGGGATTGGGATTTCTTTAGCTGTAGCATTTCAAGTAGGCTGGGTCGGGCATGGCTTTGTAAGTCAAGTTGGGATCACCGCTAAGTAGACAATAAGAGACTGAGAACAGCTGAAATTTCTTGAGTCTGTCTATGTAGGACGTGTGTTTAAGGCCTAGGATCCTTTTTGTGAGGTACTTTTGTGGCCTCTCCAGCCGTTGGAGGTGTCTGGTCAGGTACATGCCAAATGAGGCGTTATTCGATGTTTGGTCTATTGAGGGATGAGTAGACAGGGATGATGGCCTCTTGCTTATAAGTTGTGCCACGTAGAAGGACTTTCTGACCACAGTGGCAATGTGGTGGTCGAAGGTGAGGTGGCTGTCGACTTGGGTGCCCAGATGTCTTATGGCCCCTTCAGTGTTCACTGGGCTCCCATCAATGTGGTAATTCATGGAAACTGATTTTTTTGCAAAGGGGATGATAACGCATTTTTTGGCATTAAGCTTTAGACCATGGTTCCAACACCAGTCATTGGTCTCGGAGAGGCCCTTTTGGGGAATTGATAATGACTCCTAGCTTGCAGTCATCAGTGAACTTGGTCAGCCGAAGTCCTTCTGTGTTGGCCTGGACTTCTGAGAAGTAGATGCCAAACAGGAGACTGCCCTGGACCGAGGCCTGTGGGGTTCCACTCATGACTGGTTGACAGTCTGACTTGGAGTCCACAACTTTCACTTCATGGAGCCTGTCTGTGAGCCAATTTGCAACCCACCTAGTGATGTAAGGATTGATTCCTAGTTTGGTGAGTTTATCAAAGATACCTGCATGGGGAATGGTATTAAAGGCCTTTGCCAGGTCGAAGTAGGCTGTATGCACTGCCTTACCCTCATCCACAGCCTTGGTGACTGCCTTGATGAAGTCAACCAGGTCCAGCAGATAGGATCTCTCCTTGACAAGGCCATACTGTGTGGGGTCAAGAGTTTGGAGACTGCATATATCTTTGTTAAGCAGGTCCATGATGATGCACTCCGTAGCTTTGCATACCAGACTTGTCAGGCTAATGGGGCGATAGTTTCTAGGGTCTGTAGTTGCTTCCCCTTATGGAGCAGGATGACTGTAGCAGTGCGCCGTTCATTAGGGACATAGCCTGAGGTAAGGCTGTGTTTGAACAGGGCACACAGATGATGGAGCAGGATGACTGTAGCAGTGCGCCGTTCATTAGGGACATAGCCTGAGGTAAGGCTGTGTTTGAACAGGGCACACAGATGTGGTACCAGTTCATTTTGTAGCTCATGTAGGATGCAGCCAGGGATATTATCAGGTCCCATGGACGCTGTCTTCTTGGCTTTGGACAATGCAGCTTTTACCTGTGCCGCAGAAATAGTGGGTACCAATTTTTTTTCTGGTATTGTGATAGGGCCTTTTGGGGGGGATAAAGTTGGCACTGAATTTGTCGGCCAATATGTTGGCTATGTCTGTTAGCTCAGTATAGGAGGTGCCATTGTGCAATAACTCAGAGCAAATCTGGGTATTGCCTCTGAGGTTTGTGATATAGCTATAGAAGGCTTTTGTGTTTTTTTGGTCTTAGCCGCAATTCTGCCTTCATAGCTGGCTTTAGAGGATTTGATAAGGGATCTCAGCTTTTTGTTGAGACTGATAAGAGAGGTTTTCCAGTCTTGTGAATTCATTTCTTCTGCAACAGTTTCTTCCTTCTGTTGTAGAGTGTACTTTTGTCTGGGGACCACCAGATTGGCTTCCTTTTTTTGGAGGAGAGTGTCTTAGTTCTGTTTAGTATGGCAAGGTCCATGCATGTGTGTACATGCTCATACAGTGCATTGGTGTATGATTCAGGAGTCCTGCAGCTATTTTCCATTGGCATGGGTGCCGAGGAGTTCGCCACCTCTGTTTTTAGGAGCCCAAAGTCAGCTTTAGAGAAGTTTTTCAGGGTGGTCACCTTAGCGGGGGGTTGTAGATGAGATGGAGATTTCCATGGTGTTCAGTTTGTGATTAGATTTAACCACTGAGGAATTGACTAAGTGTGGAGCAGTGATCTCCCATTTTGGTGATAACCAGGTTGAGTACGTTGCTTCCTCTACTGGGGTTCAGAATGAGCTGGTCCAGGGCATTGGACTTGATAAATTCCAGAAATTTGGGCCTGTACATTGGTACTTTATTTGTTTTCCCAGTTGATGGAAGGGTAGTTGAAGTCACGCAGTATGAGAGTATTGGGTTGGACCTTGATAGATTCCAGGGTGCTTAGGAACTTGGAGTGGAACTCTAGGGATATGTTTGGGCTTCTGTAGCAGGCTATGGCTTGTATCACCGTTTTACCCAGTGTTAATTGTACCTGAAGCATCTCGGATGCATTGTGCTGGGCTACCAGTCTAGAGGTGTGCGTATCCTTTAAGAATATGTAGACACCACTGCCTTTGGAGCTTCTGGATGTATTCTGGGCCTGAAAGGTATGGAATGAGTTTTGGCCTGGGAGTGCAGGGGTGCTTTCTGCCTCTTTAAACCAGGTCTCCGTTACAGCACAGATGTTGACATTCTCCATTTTGATCAGAGCTTCGAGTGAATGCATCTTGAGATTTAGACTTCTAGCATTGAGCAGTATGACCCTCTGATTGCATTTGTTTATAGTTGTTGTGGTAGAATTTTGGTTTTTGGAACACTGCCTAAAAAAGGTACTATAGGGGTGGCAAAAGCCTTAGCCCAGTACCCGTAATCCCAGGAGTGACAGATGCAGGCTGTCTCTGGCAAAGCATTGAGGTTTGTCAGTCATGTCGTCCCAGGCAGATAGATACTGGATCTCCTAAGAATAACACCAGAAACTTAGCCAGTTGTTGAAGTCAGTCATTTTCTGCTCCTACTGTGGTATCATCCTGGGTGACAGTAAAGTACTGCTCAGGGCTGGGGTCATACCTGCCTGGGCCACATAATCTGAAAGTTGCATCACACCTGATGTTCACCTGGAAAGGAGCTTCAGTCAGTCAGCATTCTGGATTCAGTTGACACAGCTCCCCCTTTTCGCTTTCCTTCCTCTGCCTTCTTCAAGGTGCCTCTGAAGAGCAGACAGACCTAAGATGATACTGACTGCTCCAGACCACTGGACAAGCAACACTACTACCCCTCCCTCCACCTCCTCCTAACAACTCCCCCCCGCCCTCACCTCCCTCTAAGCTTCAACTGACTAGCACAGCTACAAGTCAGCTGCACACTCAGCTCAGCTGAAAAACTCAGTGGCGCAATTGAAAAACACTACAACAGACCCTAACAGACCCTACCCCAGCATAAGTATTTCCATTCCATTGAGGCCCAGAAAGGCCAGCATTTATTCCAAGAAAGAAAAATGGAAATGAGAAAAGGAACTAGAAGGAAGAAAAAAGGCCAGATTGATGAAATTGAATTTGCCTCAGGTACTAGCTGAGCTGCTGAACTTTGGACTTTCATTTCATTTTTAAAAATCCCAATCTCAGCCATTTCCATCAAATCAGACCAACATCCAATTCACTCTTATTCTCTCACCCACTCTTAAGACAGTTCCTCATAGGACCAGATAAGACCACCAGAGAAACAACCAAATCCAGTGTGACCCTGGGATCTTTTAACATTGCATTCCTTTGAACCAGCTGCCCCTTTACATGAACCAGCTGCCAGAACAGATTTTTTGTATTCTTGCTGGAAAAGTTTTTTCTTTTCTTCTCAGCTCGTCTCGCTCTGAACTACCTTCCTCCATCTGGCTTCAGCTTTTTCATCTCTCATCCCATCAGGGAGCAGTTTCAACCAACCCACCCTGGCCATTTATGCCTAAAGTGGTCACAGTGGTCCAATTCTTTCAATCCAATACCTTTACCCCCATTACACCCCAATACCCAAAACAAAGGGAAGGGGCTGCTATCCACTACTAGAACAGACATTACACACGCTATACTGCTACAACTTAAAGTCTTCATCAATTTTCTAGGTCTTATGTTCTATGCTCTAGGAGCTCAAGGCCAAGCATTTTTCCAAAGTTTCAAAATGGACAGGAGTTCATCCTTTCAATTCTTCACTCTACACAATAATGTGGAAAACAGGCATCAGATCCCACTCCTACCCCACTCCACCAGGCCTCTACTGCTTCCTCAGCTCCCCTCAGAGGAGTTCCCTACCTTCAAGTTCCAGGCAGCCACTTTAGCCCTGAGGCCAGCTCACAAAATGAACACAACACCCTACAAGACCCAAAACCACTAACTAGAGCAGGCTTGCTGGGTTGTAGGCATTCTCACTCTTCTCATCCCCAACTAGTCCCTACCACCCACCCCTGTACTGTGCTGTTCTATTTGGGATCATCTACTGGAGCTGGCAGCTGTATGCAGTATGAACATAGTACAGTTTTGTGCCTACCATAACCTTCGAATGTAGATTACAGCTGTACAGCCTCCCTCCCTCCTCTCTCCCCCTCCCCCTCTGTGGCCTAGCTGGTGGCTAACACAATACCTGCCACTTAGATTATCTATGGTCCTTGTGTTTGTTTTGCTTGCAACTACTGTTTTTTGATTATATTTCATTGCTCATATTATATATATATATATATATATATATATATATATATATATATATATATATATATATTATATATTTTTTATGTTACTTTCCTCCTTCTGGGGCACACTGGGGGGGGCAAGAAAGACTGAAGAATATGGTTGGTTATGCCTATGTACCCCGTCCACCGACTGGACAGGAAAGAAAGCGGCGAACAAACAACGCCGGACGACCTAGACTTTGGAATCGCTGACCAGAGATCCTTTGATGGCAGAGAACCCATCTGTGATTACTGCAGCTGTATTAGCACTCGAACATCTACATTTATGGTAGGTACAAAACTGTACTTTTTTATGTAGTCCAGGGAGGTATGTCTCAGGTCATTCACACCCACATGGGCAATGAATGAGTCATATTTGTACTTGTGGAGTGACCTGAGTGCATGTGTTATGTGGCTGATCCTGGCACCTGATAGACAGCTGACTGTCACCTTCTCCTTGTTCAACCTAGTGAGTGGGACATCATTGTGCCTCATGACTGAGTCTCCTATGATTTGTACATTGGCCAAAGTATTTTGCCTTGAGGGCTTGGGTTGAGGGGCACACTGTGGTGGTGAGCTATGTGTTCTGGGGTTGGTGTTGTGTTGTGGTGGTAGAGTACATTTTTGTCTCGGGGAGTCTCTATTGTTTGGATAAATTTTTATTGAGAGCCTCCGTGAATGTGGGTGTATGGTTTGTGTTTCTATGTGTGGGTTGTGATGGCTGACGTTTTGGGAGGGCTGTGTGTTCTACATAGTGAGTTGCAGGTGTTGACCTTCTCCTCTTTACCAGCTAGACTGGTCTTGGTTGGAGCATGCACTGCTTCCAATTTGGTGATATAAGAGTATTGGGAGGTAAGAGGAGAGGGTTGTCTGTGTACATTAGACAGTTGCCACACTGTCTCAGAATGCCCAAGTGCACCAGGTTAGCAGGAGAAAGCACAGGAAATTGCCCTACAGTCATACCAGGAGGGGTGGTCATAACTAATAAGTACTGGTGCTGTTACTGCGTAGGAAC